>NC_090189.1:5852513-6057513 GCF_024679245.1 Pseudorasbora parva
ACTTTCCCCTCCAGTGGGCGTAGTTCTCAGTGTCACATGACGAGCTCTGTGTCTATTGCTTGTTTGCACTTTTATGTCTTTAAATGCTCGTTTTTTGGGTCAGCAGCTTATAAAAACTTCTGGGTTTTTGTTCCTGGGTTTTTTAGCTTGTTTTCTGTACACCTTGTCACATATCAGCTTTTAGACATTGTTTGTTTTTTTTGTAATAAGTCTGAAATGACAAGGAGGCCGCTTCCCGCAATAGAAAGTCAATAGAGACGGTTGGTTTGGTCCCCCCCCCCCCCCCCCCCCTCGGTGGGCGTGGCTTTCACATTATGACGCGTGTCGCTCTGTCTCTATTTCTTACATGTATATTTGCATATTATATATAATATATCAACTTTAAACCTATGTTTTATTTCTTTCCAACAATTTTATTGCATTAAATATAGTGTTTAGTGGAAACTATGGTTACCATGTTTTGAAGGGTGTGTAAAGTGGGTGTGTACATTTTGTATATGATTATGAAATATGTTTTAGGATCCATATGTTTGCTCATAATAACTGAGTGTGTTGGTTCACACAGGGAAAATGTTTGAATTGCATTTCTGTGCAACAATGCATTCCTGTTGACATAGTCACACATTGAAAAAAGGAGTCCTCCTGATGTTTTATGTCATTTTCTCTAGCTGTAAATACTCAGTCACTGCCTGAACTTAATGGATCTGGATTGTGTACAGTATGATCAGGGTCCCTGCGAAGTCTTAAATTTTAACATCAAAATGTAAGGCCTTAAAAATTCTTAAATTCGCTGAAGCATTGCGTTCTAGGTCTTAAATAATGTTAAACAGGTCTTAATTTTCCTACGTCCATGTAACCCTACCTCATTGAAATGCTCTCGCCTCCCGCGGCGCACGTGTTTATTCCGTGATGTTGTAGTTTTTTCTTTCGCTAGTCGAACTATTGTTCGCTCTATTACAACTACAAATCAGACCAGTGTGCATCTTACATTGCAGCCAATCAGCTTTCGTGTTATTGGCACGAGCCTCTTTCTGATCGTACCCCACAGACGCATAAAACAGATTTTATTCTTCAGCTGATGGTTCTTCCAGTTCCGCAATCGTGAAAGCAAAGGCGAATCTTTCTCACCATCTTGCATAATGACCAAATAAAAGTATAATATAACCAGTTGCACTAAAAAGAGTTAATAACAGTGATGTAAACCCCGAACTCAGCGTGTGTTTGCTGCCTGTCAGCGCTCGCGCGAGTGTATTGAATGTGTTATTCTAGGCTCATTAGCCTACTCTTGAATGATCAAATACACACATTATGCATATGTCCATATCCTGACTTGAGTAAAAAAGTTTGGGACGTGTCAGTAAGTTCTGGATCTGCGCATTAATGAGTTCTCAAAGTAAAAGCAAACTAATATAGCTTAATAACAACACAAATGGGGAAAATAACACGACACTTAAAGCACTGTTTGTAGATACTGTTATAGATATGTATTGTAGTAATTTAGTGATTCTGGATTTCCTTTGCATGTTTTTTTTATTGCGTGATATAGGTCTTAAATTCAATTCATAATGGTCTTAAAAAGTCTTAAATTTTACTTGATGAAACCTGCAGATACCCTGTATAATGAAACAAGCAAAACCTGGACTGGAGCATTGAAAGTGGATTGCCAGGTGATCTGATGGTCATTTTTGAGTTTGGGATTATTTCGGCCTAATTTAACCCATAATGAAAATATAAGGGGAAAAAGCAGAGCAGAAAGAGTTTGGGCCGGATGAGTGATCTGTACAGCTATAACAGAAGGTTTTTTTTCTGGGATTCGGAGCGGATTCTGTGAGGAAACACATGAGCACATGTGAGCGCTCTGTTGGGTGGGAGTGTCTGATAGTTTATGATGACAGAACAGGTCATGCAATAATCAGAGGCAGTGTGTGACTAGTGCAAAGTGGACAGCAATACCACAGACATGCAGTGACACGGGTCAGGGGTCATGCCTAATAATCACACATTCATCAGGGTTGGGCAGAATTCAGACTCTGAGAATCCTTTCAATACATGAGGAAAACCTACCCATCACACACAACTTTCTGCATTTTTACATTTTCAACAAAAAAAAAAAGTTTCCTCATGGGGACCTAAATATTTCCCTCAAGGATTTCAGTTATTACATCTTTGTGAGGCCATTATTTGTGTTTTCTATGTGAATATATACAATGCCTGGCCCAAAAAAGTCTCTGTTTGGATTTAAACAGGTACTTTAAGAGTATATGTTTAGTTGTGATTATGTTTCTAGCATGCTATATGTTTGGAAACAATTCTTCCAACCCTAATTGATGGAGTGTGTAACTTTTCATTTCTTAAACAACCATGATCTTGACCATAAATTGTGATGGATTTAAAGGCTTGGGATAAACGATTATTATTTAAACGATTAATCTAGCGATTATTTTTTCGATGCATCGATTAATCTAACGATTAATTTTTCCTGTCCGATTCGGTTACGATTCGATTCGATTACCGATTATCTCCCCATTAATTGCCTAATAGCAATTTATACATGTTGATTTAATTATCTGAATGAAAAAACGAATTCCTTAACATTGCAATATATGTTTATTGCTCTTAAAATTCCAAAGTAAGACTATACAATGCATTCAATAAAACCTTCAAAACATAAAGTACACACACACACACACACACACACACACACACACACACACAAATAAATAAGTATTAACCTACAACAAAGAAACATATTATACGATTTTTCTATGTATGCAACTCAGCCTACAGGCTATGCCCATCGATTAAATATCAACAAGTTGGTTAATCAAATCTGGGGACACACTGCAAGCGTGAGCGTCTCGGCTGCGTGGCGTGTCCGTTTTTGTTTCGGCTCACATGTTAACAGGTTGGAGTTTGCACACTGACTGTGACGCGCGGAAAACGCGTGCATGCTAGAAATAGAAGAGCGCCTATTTTTCACGTGTGTTGGGAGCGTCTCCAGGCAAAATAGAATAGGAAAAGATGTTTATATATAATTTTGACACGAATACATATTATTAAATTACATTTTCATGTTTGAAAGTCTGTAGGTTTACATAAATGCAGATATAGGCCTAATTGTAATAATAAAAAACGTCAATTATCGATTTTGAAATATTGCAACTGTCAATACAGAACGAAATATTCTGTAGCCTAGTATTTGCCGTCAATACCATAGATATGTGGCTACTCCCGACGTTTTCTTTGCTGTATCAGTAGGCTATTTATGTTTAACATTAGGAATAGGGCTTCCCTCCGCATCAATAGCAGCAGCAGTGCCGCGTCAGACACGTTTCTAGTGTGCAAAGGCAGAGAAAACGCCACGCAGCCCCGTGGCTGATCCGCAACAGAAACGCACGCGCATCCGCGGCATGACAGTGAAAAAAGTTACATGTGGAGTGCATTACGGGCGCCAATATTCCGTTTAAAACCGGAATAGTCCTGGGATGAAACTGCTCACTTAGAGGATGGATACCCTCGGTCACATCAGCGCGATTAGACATTGAACATTTTAAATTTAAAACAGCTTATTATGTAGGTAACGTAGCCAATGTGTCCGATGCTTTCACTTGATGCAAACGTTTGTTTTTGTGATTAAAATACATCAAATATTACCAAAACATCTGTCTTCCTGTGTGCAGAAATTTGTTTACGCAGCCGTGACAACAAAACGCGTGCGCGCCTGGAGCAGGCGCTCTTAACACAGACGCGCATGCCTGTGATGCTCCGTGCGCACCGCGCGCCAACCCCATAGACTGGCCAACCCGCAAGCCTGCACTTCTGAAAGTCTGAGGAGCCACTCGTGTTGCTACCATAGATATACATAATAAATAATATACTTAATTACATAATATACTTTATTATGTACATCTATGGTTGCTACTACTCTCCGGCGCCGCCATCTTTATTTTGAATCTGACGAATCGACGCGCATATTTTGCGTCGACGTATTTTTTGCGTCGACGTCATCGATGACGTCGACGCGTTGTCCCAGCCCTACTGTGATGTTAGTCCAGATCTTGTAATGACAATGCAGAGTCCAGCACTCTGTAAAGTCTCCTCCAGCACATCCCAAAGACTTTCAATGAATTAAAGATCTGGACTCTAATGTGTTAATTCATGTGTGAAAATGATCCTTCATGCTCCCTCACAACCATTCCTTCACAGTCTGAGCCTGATGAAACATTGTCTTCCTGGAATAGGGCCATGATGTGTCTACATTGTTGTTTAAGTAAAGAAAAGCTACACACTCCATAAGTTAGTGTTAGAAGAACTGTTGCCGAACATATAACATGCTAGAAACATCCTAATCACTGATGATCCAATTATAGACTCTCAAGCATTTGCCTGTTTAAATCCAGACAGTGACTTATTTATTTAATTTTGGCCAGGCAGTGTATGTTAAAATGCCATGTATTCCTGTGATCAAAGCTGAGTTTTCAGCATCATTACTCCAGTCTTCAGAGTCACATGATCCTTCAGAAATCATTCTGATATGAGGATTTGCTGCTCAAACAATATTTATGATTAAGTGTTGAAACAGTTGTGCTGCTTTTTGTAGCCTTGACACATTTTTCCGGATACTTAGATGAATAGAAATTTCAAAAGAATAGTGTTTATTGTTTTTGTAACATTATAAATGTCTATATTGTCACTGTTTATCAATTTAATGCATCTTTGCTAAATTAATTTCTTTTTCAGGCATGCTAGTATTAGTGTACATATAATTTGTTCAGCTGTATAGTCTAGAATGAGACACACACACACACACACACACACATACACATATTGAACTAAAACAAGTAAACAAAGCTGAGTCATTGCATCTTGATCATTTGTTTTTTTTTATACCTTTCCTAAAAACCCACCCACTCACCCCCACATACACACACACATACACACACATACACACACAGACACGCACGCACACTCCATGCCAGGGCCTGTAGACACACTCATCAAGAGACCACGAGTAACACACACACACCCATTTCATGGCACACCACACTGCGGGCCTCAGCATCTGCCTGCTGACACACACACACACACACACACACACATAATCACAACCCCCTCCACCCAAACACTCAAAACACACAGCACCCACCCTCAACGCTTCCCCAAAAAGAGTGTCTGCCCACAAAGTCAAGTTCAAACACACTTGAAAACCCTCTTTGTTCAACAGACCGAATGTTAAAACACACACACACACACACACACTTCTAAAGAGGACAGAGAGGCATGCTGTGGTTTAGGGTCTGGGGTTTTTATTTTAGGTATGTTAAACCCTTCAGGTGTTCAGTGAGGTGAACACACCCTTTACATCTATCACATGTGTGATGTCATGCTTTAAATTTGAGGATGATGAAGATGATGATGAAATGCTTTGAATGTATAATGTAATTGTGTATGGACACTGCAAAAGATACAAAAAAGGTAAAAAAGCATTTAGAACCATTACGTTTTTCATTCATTCATTTATTCATTCAATAGTTTATAGATCATATCTCTATTCATACTTTAGTTAACATGAACAATCCTTCTAACAGCATTCATTGATCACTTTCAACATCTATACATTATTAAAATCAAAAGTTGTATTTGTTAACATGAGTTGTGAACTAACTTTAACAAACATTGAATGGCTGTATTTGTATGTAACTAATATTAACAACGTTTAATAAATACTGTCACGAATGTGTTGGTCATTGTTAGTTCATGGTAGTTAACACATTAACTAATGTTAACACACGAGATTGTAAAATGTTACTGAAATAAAGCAAGTTTTAGTTATTGTACATTGTAGCTACACTAAAAGTGATGTCTTGTTTCAACCCAAATTTGGGTCAAATATGGACAACTCCAACCATTGGGTTAAAAATGTAATTTAAAAATTCAACCCAAGGTATATTTGTGTAGGTAATAAACAAGCCATAATTTTTAGAGTAATCATTTTAGTTAACGTTCATTTTACTTCTAGTAACAAAAATGTTTTTGTTTTTTTGGTATGATTTTAGTGGTAATTGTAGTTAATAATCACCCTCCTTTAATTTTTTTTCTTTTTTGCATTACAGTATTTGTTCTATATTAAAGTATAAATGTACTGTTATACATTAATGAGCATCATCACTGAGAATAAATACAACATCAAATGTTGTAAAATGTTGCATTGAACTGAATAAATGAAATTTGAAAACTTAAGTCACACTTACATTATGTTACATCTATAGTAATGGCGATAAATTATGCATATTTGCATGCAACTAACTCTCAACCAAACCCTAATCCTAACCCTATAGCAAGTACATATAGCTCCTTAATATTACCCAGAACTTAAACGCATAGCTGCAGTGTAACAAAGACACATTCAAATAAAGTGCAACCGAAAACGATTATTTGTCTCCCTCCCCTCAGAAATCCAGTTCTGTCCTGTGATTTACAAACAATAAATATACAATTAGAGTAAATAGTTTGGATGATGGTCACGTCGGTGTGTCCAAACCCAGACATGACGACAAAATGCATTCACAAAAGCGTTGGCTCTGCCCTAAAACCCCCGCAGAAACCGACGTTACAGTCACACATGCGGTTTTTGTCCCGGCCTGTCGCTGGGGGTGATTATGTGCTGGATTCCTGTCTGTCCGGGGCAGGAAAGGAGGGCAGGGGTTTGGTCTCATTAAACATTAAGCTGGTTAAGTCGTTATAGTCTTTATGTGGGTTCGGTTTTGGCGAGTTTTAGCGAGAGCCAGTGTATCCAGTGAGACTTGATTTAATTGTACGCCCCTCTGACACAACTGGGCATGTTTTTAAGACGTGCAGGGTGTGTGGTGGCGCTAGATTCCGGTTTGACCCTCATTGTGCATTTAAAACGTTTTTGGTTTGTGTTTGCCTTGCCACCTTCAGCCTGATATTGATCTGGTGGGTTGATTTTATTAATATGCTAAAAACATGAAATTGAAATTCATGGTTTGAAACCTACTGTAGCTACACCCACTGCTTTTCACAGTTTGTGAGCGCCTAAAATCAAAGCACCACTGATCAACGTCTGTCGAGTGACTAGAGACGCATCAGAAGTGTTTAATGTGTGCAGGGTGTGCAAATTAAACTGTTAAGGACAGATTACTCGAGATCTTTAAGGTCAACCGACGAGTTTTTTGATTGTGTTTCATGGGTTTGGCTGCTGCTCTCTTCTTTAATTCAGCTGTCGTCACCTTTTATAAACTCCAATAGCATCATAATTAATCATCGGGGTGTGATGACCACTTTTGACGCTCTGTTCTTATAAACCTGCTCTAATTATTGCCACTTTCTGTTAAATTGCTTTGGTTAAAAGCTACCTGTGAAAAACCTGTGAGAGTTTACACATACAGTCGGAATACAGTGGCCATAGAAAGATTTTATATGATGTTTCTTCTTCAAGCCTCTGTGTCTTTGAATTTTTATATACACTAAAGCAGTGTTTCCCAACCTTTTTTCAGTCATGGCACACTTCGAAAATTTTCAAAATGTTGTGGCACCCTCTCGCATACGTTACGCTAGGGGTGTAACGGTACAGATTGCTCACGGGTCAGTTTGTATAACGTTTTAGGTTCACGGTTTCAGTACGGTTCGGTTATTTGCTATGTTCAGAGAATAAAGGACTAATAAAAATAAAGAAAATAAGAACAAATAACAAATACAAGCAGCAGCACAAATAAATACTATTGAGCAAAGATACTGATAAAATGAACAATGCTTTTCATGTTTTTCAGGTGGGTCTAACATTCGTTTTTAGCTAGAGAAATTGAATAAATAATCAAATGTAAAATAACTGCATATTTAACTCTTTAAATTAAACATTAATCCTTATTAAACTTACAAAAGCTTTTCAATCAAGAGCAGTGAGTTAAGTGAGTCCTTATCCTTTGTTTGACATTAAACAGAGTAAAGGTTGCTGCCCCTTTAAGACCTAATATAGGGATATGCGTCGTCTTTCTCGACTGTATAAAGTTCACTTAAGGCATATTTAGACTATGTCTGCTTGGATACTCATCAAGACGGACATGTTGACATACTTTTTGTGTGAGTTTGCCTGTTCAAGCGCAAGACTTGAAGGAGAACTCAATATGCGCGCTCTCATTCGCGTCTTCTGGCGAATATACCCGGGTGATGACGGCAAAATGACTGGTCATACGGCAACACTCACATGCATTGAACACAGTTTACAAAGAGAGACCGTCTGACCCAGGATCTGAGTTACACAAAAACTACCCAAACACTGGGTTGTTACGTCTGACCCAGGATCTGGGTTACACAAAAACTACCCAAACACTGGGTTGTTACGTCTGACCCAGGATCTGGGTTACACAAAAACTACCCAAAAACTGGGTTGTTACATCTGACCCAGGATCAGAGTTACACAAAAACTACCCAAACACTGGGTTGTTACATCTGACCCAGGATCTGAGTTACACAAAAACTACCCTAACACTGGGTTGTTACATCTGACCCAGGATCTGGGTTACACAAAAACTACCCAAACACTGGGTTGTTACATCTGACCCAGGATCTAAGTTACACAAAAACTACCCAAACACTGGGTTGTTACATCTGACCCAGGATCTGAGTTACACAAAAACTACCCTAACACTGGGTTGTTACATCTGACCCAGGATCTGGGTTACACAAAAACTACCCAAACACTGGGTTGTTACATCTGACCCAGGATCTGAGTTACACAAAAACTACCCAAACACTGGGTTGTTACATCTGACCCAGGATCTGTGTAACACAAAAACCACCCAAACACTGGGTTGTTACATCTGACCCAGGATCTGAGTTACACAAAAACTACCCAAACACTGGGTTGTTATATCTGACCCAGGATCTGAGTTACACAAAAACCACCCAAACACTGGGTTGATACATCTGACCCAGGATCTGGGTTACACAAAAACTACCCAAACACTGGGTTGTAACATCTGACCCAGGATCTGGGTTACACAAAAACTACCCAAACACTGGGTTGATACGTCTGACCCAGGATCTGAGTTACACAAAAACCACCCAAACACTGGGTTGTTACATCGGACCCAGGATCTGAGTTACACAAAAACTACCCAAACACTGGGTTGTTACATCTGACCCAGGATCTGTGTAACACAAAAACCACCCAAACACTGGGTTGTTACATCTGACCCAGGATCTGAGTTACACAAAAACTACCCAAACACTGGGTTGTTATATCTGACCCAGGATCTGAGTTACACAAAAACCACCCAAACACTGGGTTGATACATCTGACCCAGGATCTGGGTTACACAAAAACTACCCAAACACTGGGTTGTAACATCTGACCCAGGATCTGGGTTACACAAAAACTACCCAAACACTGGGTTGATACGTCTGACCCAGGATCTGAGTTACACAAAAACTACCCAAACACTGGGTTGTTACATCTGACCCAGGATCTGAGTTACACAAAAACTACCCAAACACTGGGTTGATACATCTGACCCAGGATCTGAGTTACACAAAAACTACCCAAACACTGGGTTGTTACATCTGACCCAGGATCTGAGTTACACAAAAACCACCCAAACACTGGGTTGATACATCTGACCCAGGATCTGAGTTACACAAAAACTACCCAAACACTGGGTTGTTACATCTGACCCAGGATCTGAGTTACACAAAAACTACCGAAACACTGGGTTGATACATCTGACCCAGGATCTGAGTTACACAAAAACTACCCAAACACTGGGTTGTAACATCTGACCCAGGATCTGGGTTACACAAAAACTACCCAAACACTGGGTTGTTACATCTGACCCAGGATCTGAGTTACACAAAAACTACCCAAACACTGGGTTGTTACATCTGACCCAGGATCTGGGTTACACAAAAACTACCCAAACACTGGGTTGTTACATCTGACCCAGGATCTGGGTTACACAAAAACTACCCAAACGCTGGGTTGTTACATCTGACCTAGAATCTGTGTAACACAAAAACTACTCAAACACTGGGTTGTTACATCTGACCCAGGATCTGAGTTACACAAAAACTACTCAAACACTGGGTTGATACATCTGACCCAGGATCTGGGTTACACAAAAACTACCCAAACACTGGGTTGTTACATCTGACCCAGAATCTGTGTAACACAAAAACTACTCAAACACTGGGTTGTTACATCTGACCCAGGATCTGAGTTACACAAAAACTACCCAAACACTGGGTTGTTACATCTGACCCAGGATCTGGATTACACAAAAACTACCCAAACACTGGGTTGTTTCATCTGACCCAGGATCTGTGTAACACAAAAACTACTCAAACACTGGGTTGATACATCTGACCCAGGATCTGAGTTACACAAAAACTACCCAAACACTGGGTTGATACATCTGACCCAGGATCTGAGTTACACAAAAACTACCCAAACACTGGGTTGTTACATCTGACCCAGGATCTGAGTTACACAAAAACCACCCAAACACTGGGTTGTTACATCTGACCCAGGATCTGAGTTACACAAAAACTACCCAAACACTGGGTTGTTACATCTGACCCAGGATCTGAGTTACACAAAAACCACCCAAACACTGGGTTGTTACATCTGACCCAGGATCTGAGTTACACAAAAACCACCCAAACACTGGGTTGATACATCTGACCCAGGATCTGAGTTACACAAAAACTACCCAAACACTGGGTTGTTACATCTGACCCAGGATCTGAGTTACACAAAAACTACCCAAACACTGGGTTGTAACATCTGACCCAGGATCTGGGTTACACAAAAACTACCCAAACACTGGGTTGTTACATCTGACCCAGGATCTGAGTTACACAAAAACTACCCAAACACTGGGTTGTTACATCTGACCCAGGATCTGGGTTACACAAAAACTACCCAAACACTGGGTTATTACATCTGACCCAGGATCTGGGTTACACAAAAACTACCCAAACACTGGGTTGTTACATCTGACCCAGGATCTGGGTTACACAAAAACTACCCAAACACTGGGTTGTTACATCTGACCCAGGATCTGAGTTACACAAAAACTACCCAAACACTGGGTTGTTACATCTGACCCAGGATCTGGGTTACACAAAAACTACCCAAACACTGGGTTGTTACATCTGACCCAGGATCTGGGTTACACAAAAACTACCCAAACACTGGGTTGTTACATCTGACCCAGGATCTGGGTTACACAAAAACTACCCAAACACTGGGTTGTTACATCTGACCCAGAATCTGTGTAACACAAAAACTACTCAAACACTGGGTTGTTACATCTGACCCAGGATCTGAGTTACACAAAAACTACTCAAACACTGGGTTGATACATCTGACCCAGGATCTGGGTTACACAAAAACTACCCAAACACTGGGTTGTTACATCTGACCCAGGATCTGAGT
The DNA here is from genome assembly GCF_024679245.1 of Pseudorasbora parva. NCBI lineage: Eukaryota > Metazoa > Chordata > Actinopteri > Cypriniformes > Gobionidae > Pseudorasbora > Pseudorasbora parva. The sequence continues at coordinate 5,863,969 of NC_090189.1, forward strand.
TACACAAAAACTACCCAAACACTGGGTTGTTACATCTGACCCAGAATCTGAGTTACACAAAAACTACCCAAACATTGGGTTGTTACATCTGACCCAGAATCTGAGTAACACAAAAACTACCCAAACACTGGGTTGTTACATCTGACCCAGGATCTGAGTTACACAAAAACTACCCAAACACTGGGTTGTTACATCTGACCCAGAATCTGAGTAACACAAAAACTACCCAAACACTGGGTTGTTACATCTGACCCAGGATCTGTGTAACACAAAAACTACCCAAACACTGGGTTGTTACATCTGACCCAGGATCTGTGTAACACAAAAACTACCCAAACACTGGGTTGTTACATCTGACCCAGGATCTGAGTTACACAAAAACTACCCAAACACTGGGTTGTTACATCTGACCCAGAATCTGAGTAACACAAAAACTACCCAAACACTGGGTTGTTACATCTGACCCAGGATCTGTGTAACACAAAAACTACCCAAACACTGGGTTGTTACATCTGACCCAGGATCTGTGTAACACAAAAACTACCCAAACACTGGGTTGTTACATCTGACCCAGGATCTGTGTAACACAAAAACTACCCAAACACTGGGTTGTTACATCTGACCCAGGATCTGTGTAACACAAAAACTACCCAAACACTGGGTTGTTACATCTGACCCAGGATCTGAGTTACACAAAAACTACCCAAACACTGGGTTGTTACATCTGACCCAGGATCTGAGTTACACAAAAACTACCCAAACACTGGGTTGTTACATCTGACCCAGGATCTGAGTTACACAAAAACTACCCAAACACTGGGTTGTTACGTCTGACCCAGGATCTGAGTTACACAAAAACTATTCAAACACTGAAAAAGTAAAGAAAGTAACCCAAGAAAATTGTCAAAGTATTGTTTACGAATAGGTCTTTGCTAACATAAAACACAAATGTTGCATACTTTCTTGTTGTTTTCTGGTGATCTAACCTAAAAGATGCTGGTAAACGAAGCACCGGATTCTCTGCTTTCACAATACAAAGACAGAATGAGGGAATGTGTTTAGCAAATAGACACGTGGGTCGCTGAAATGGGGCGACCGTTGGTGAAAATCTGGTCATTTTAACATATAAAGTTCATGACATGATCCGCTGGCTGAGAGCAGCAGAGACGTCGAGGTTTAAAGACTGTCTCTCACACACACACACACACTGAAAATGTGCCAATCTGTGCATAACAAGGTGTCCAGACTAGAAAACAGCCGTAAAATATGACTGTGCGCCACTCAGCCTCTCAGGAATGCTCATTAAAGGAGAAATTAACCAACGAGTGGGACAGAAGCAGAGTTCATTTAACATCTTTGACACATGCTGTCCATGACGGTCACACACACACAATGTCTTTAGAGACTCTCCGCTTAATAACTCATTATGTTCTAGTCAGTGTTTCCTTTCCCCTGAGCTTTGCTGTGCATTTCTTTTTGCATAGTAAAAAAAAAAAGACTAACTGTAGTTTGCCTTTTTTTTATCTTGCTATTTTTTATCTTAAGCAGTTTGGTGTTTTGTTCTTTTCTCATACTTAAAATATGGAAAAAATATCCAAAATCCTTGTCCTTGTAAGGACATTTTTTGGTCCCCATGAGGAAAACATCTTATAAATCATAAAGGATGAGGTTTTTTTTGAGAAAGTAAAAATGCAGAATGTTTCCTGTGATGGGTAGGTTTAGGGGCACTGTGTGTGTGTGTGTGTGTGTGTGTGTGTGTGTGATGGGTAGGTTTAGGGGCTGTGTGTGTGTGTGTGTGTGTGTGTGTGATGGGTAGGTTTAGGGGCTGTGTGTGTGTGTGTGTGTGTGTGTGTGTGTGTGATGGGTAGGTTTAGGGTCAGGGGCAGTGTAGGGGGATAGAAAATACGGTTTGTACGTATCCATTACGCCTATGGAAAGTCCCCATAAAACATGGAAACAGTGTGTGTGTGTGTGTGTGTGTGTGTGTGTGTGTGTGTGTGTGTGTGTGTGTGTGTGTGTGTGTGTGTGTGTGTGTGTGTGAGAGATGGGTAGGTTTAGGGGCAGGGGCAGTGTAGGGGGATAGAAAATACGGTTTGTACGTATCCATTACGCCTATGGAAAGTCCCCATAAAACATGGAAACACTACGTGTGTGTGTGTGTGTGTGTGTGTGTGTGTGTGTGTGTGTGTGCGCAAGCATAATGTACAGTCAGATATTTATTTTGCAATATTTTTATTAGTTTTTTTGCTTGTCTTTATTGAACCAACTGCCTGCCTAATACATAATTGCATTAATAAATATACATGAAACATTAATAATATTGAAGAAAATCTAAACAAAATAAAGAATGGTTTCTTATCAAGAGCCATCTAATGCTGTATAAAAAAAATACGTTTTTTTTTTTTAGATAAAAAAAGGTTATGGTATTTCATAGGTTCTTCAGATAAGTGCTTTGGTTTATAAAATATTAATAATATCAAAAAAGAGAAATCAGGAGAAAAAATGATAAAGATAGGCTTTTTCATCAAGAACCATCTTTTGCTATATAGAGTTTTTTTTTAAATGTTCTTTGGAAATTAATAAAGGTTTATAGGTTCTTCAAATAAGTGCTTTGATTTATGAAATATTAATAATATATAACATGAACAATTCTGAATAAAACAGAGCTACAGAATAAAAAGTTATTGAGAACTTTAAAATATGTTCTTTTGTGATATCAGTCTTTTGCGTTCAATTACAACCTTTGCGAGTGTGTATTAATGAAAACATATTCTGCACCGATAATATTGAATCTGTGAGGTAAGATGCAACTACATCGGAAACTGTGTAATAAGTGTAATAATCTCTCTCTCTCTCTCTCTCTCTCTCTCTCTCTCTCTCTCTCTCTCTCTCTCTCTCTCTCTCTCTCTCTCTCTCTCTCTCTCTCTCACCCTCCCTCTCCTGTACCTGACACTTTCTGCGTCCTCCATGAACTTCTCTCTTCGGCCCATCTGCCCCCTTACCACCTCTCCCACACTCTCCCAGCTCACCCACCTACTCAACGGGTGCTCACACACTCACACACTCACCCAGTGCCCGACGGCAGCGTCCGCAGCAGGGTTCCTCCCGCAGTACTGCCGGCCACCAGCAGGGGGCGTCAGCAGCACCTGTCTTCATGCATACAGAGCGCACTAACATATTTCTCCAGTATGTTGTATGTATACGGTTTCACAGTGTGCACATTTTCTCAATGCACTGAATATGCAAACGACCTGCTGCATTTGCCAAAATGTGCAGCGTGAGATCCGCAATGCATTGCAAAAAATCATCATCATCTCACCCTTGTGTCGTTCCAAACCACAAAAGAATATATTTTGAAGAATTTTGTTAACCAAACATTGTCATTGCACACACATTTTGGTAACCAGTTTTGGTTCCATTATTCAGGAAAGTCAATGGGACCCTGAATTCCTCAAAGTATCTTCTCTTGTGTTCCACGGAATAAAGAAAGTCATAGGAAGTGTCGTTTTGGGTGGACTATCCCTTTAACACACACACATTTCTAACAAATGATTGTACTCATTAGGGTCTCTGCTGGTGAGTACTGATGACATATGGTGGACAGCAGTAAGTAAGAAGAAAGAAATGGACTGAGAACTGCTGACACACACACACACACACACACACACACACTCACCAATTGACTGGCTGGCTTTCTGTCCCCACCTGCTGGCTAAAGAGCCAAACACACACTGAGTGAGTAGTTGTGTGTTTGTAACACCTGGTAATCTTCAATTATGTTTAAATGTTCAGCCATTTAAGCTGAACACGGTCTGTCAGTCACCATTGTCTTTCTCTCTGTCTGTAGCTGTGTTGCAGCATATTTGATGTGTGCTGTAGAATATTGTGTGTGGTTTCCAGGGTGTTGCTATGGCGTTTTGAGTGTTTTTATCATATTGTTATTTGTTTTTTGGGGAGTTGCTAGGATGTTTTGGGTGGTTCCTATGGCGTTGCTATGCAGTTGCTAAGGTGTTCTGAGTGTTTTCACACTGGTGTGGTTACTATGGTGTTCTGGGTCGGTTTCCAGGGTGTTGCTATGAAGGTGTTGTGAGTGTTTCTGTCACCTTGCTGTTTGGTTTCTTGGGAGTTACCATGGGGCTTTGAGTGGTTTTCATTGTTAATGTGTTTGGAGTGTTTGTTGGTGTGTTTCTATGTGGCCGGAAATGTTTTTAAAGTGTTTTTATGATGTTGTACTGCTGTTTCTGGGTGGTTGCTACGGTGGTTCCCAATGGCATTGCTATGCCGTTGCTGATGTGCTCCGAGTGTTATCACACTCCCGTGGTGTTCTGGGTCAGAGTGTTGCTATGCTGTCGTTAAGGTGTGAGTTTTTATTTTATTTTAAATGTATTACATTGTTATGTGGTTTTTAAGGAGTTACTAAGGCATTTTGGCTGGTTTCCATGGTGTTGCTATGTATTTCTGAGGGGTTTTATTACAATGCTATGAGGTTTCTTGTCAGTCACTAGGGAGTTTTATTGGGCATTGCAATGCAGTTGCTAAGGTTGTTTTTTTTTACCACATTACTATGTTGTGTCTAGGGTGTTCCAGATGGCTTCTGTGGTGTTGCTATGCAGTTGCTTAGGTGTTTTGTGGGTTTTTATAACATTTCTATGTAGTTTTTTTTGCTATGGAGTTTTCTTGGGCATTGCGATGCAGTTGTTAAGGTGTTTTAAATGTTTTTACCAAATTACTATGTTGTTTCTAGGGAGCTACTTGAGTATTATGGATGGGTTCCAGTGTGTTGCTATGCAGTTACTAAGGTGTTATGTTTTTTTTTATCACATTGCTATGTGGTTTCTATGGAGTTACTAAGGAGATTTCTATGGCATTGCTATGTAGTTGCTGTGCTTTTTAGAGCATTCCTATGAGGTTTCTAGGGAGTTACTAGGGAGTTTTTTAGGGCATTGTGATGCAGTTGCTAAGGTGTAGTAAACGTTTGTATCACATTGATGTATGGTTTCTAGGGAGTTCTGTGCAGTTGCCATGGTGTTTGGAATGGTTGTTAGTATGTTTCTATGTGGCAGTTTTTTAAAGTGTTTTAGCATGTTGCTGTGCTGTGTTTTGGGTGGTTGCTTACTGTCAATGTCAAGACTTTCACCTATTTTAAGTCTGATGACTAAGTAACGGCACATCTTTCATCAACAGGACACGTGGTTTGAAGAATCATTGATGAGTCATGTGCATTATTTTAAGGGTAACTGTAAAAAACAGGTGGCGCTGTATGTAAAGTTGCTTCAGCCCCATAGGCCGGCGCGTGAGCAGGTGTCGAGGTGGCTGAACTCAGGGCCTGATGTTGTTTATGTTTGGGATGGGGCCGTGGACCAGAAGGAAGGGAGGTGGCCGTCCTGCATAATTCCACGTTTCAGTTTTTAAACGCAGGCCACAGCCTCACAGAAATATCATCACGCCGGCTCTCCCTCGCTAATTACTGCCTTCAATACCCTCCACTGGCTCGGCTTGCTCGCTCTGGACAGATCTGCAGTCTTCACAGAGAAAAACAAACGCAAAACAGTCTTTACATGAACCCACTTGTGTTGTGTCTGGAAAGTGGGGCCGTTTTGGGTGATATGCGGACATATAGAATTATAGATGGGTCATTTCCGTTATGTGGATCCTTTTGAACTCTGCAACCTTCAATATATATATATATATATCCTCCTGGGACCCAGAAAATAGAGGTTTTTCGATTTTTTTTTTTTTTCACGTCATCAGATTGTTTAGAGCATAAGAAACAAATGGACACATTATTTTTTTGAAAAATTATATTGTATACATATGTTATGATATGTCCTCTGTAGTTGACCTCAGGACTCAGTTGTTAATTTTTTTTAATGAAATTAAATTGCATGTATAGGCAAAAACAATGGGATTTATTTTTAATTTACGAATACATTAAGTTTTAGGATTTTTTTTAAAACAAACTTTTTTTAAAAGATGATTCTGAGCTATGTTATAAAATATATAACTGAATGCTTTGATATACCATCTTACTTTATGCAATATGTGAGTAAAATTGCCATACTTGGGTTTTCCCATTCAATACAATGTATCGATAAACTGCATCTAATTTGCATATTATTGTGTTCTTGGTGCAACATGTAATGAAAAAAAGAAGTGTAATAAGGGGAGCAATAATTGGCAACATTTTCATAATAATATGTAATATTTCATAGGAATATTGATATGTAATTTATTTCCCTTTTACTTGTTGTGTCTCCAAAATGCCTGATAAACATGATTTATGTCCCGGTGTCCTGTACAGTGGACATTTATGAAATCAATGCCCTGTTTTGTAACAAAAAGACGTATTTTGATTAGAAACCCCATAGCATTTTCCTGAGATGTTGATTTATAACAAACAATTTAAAAATTAATCAGATTTAAATTATAATGACAAAATATTATAATATTTCCATAAGAGTGCTAAACATTATTGTCAGCCATTTTTAAAGACCAAGAAGTTGTTGTTGTCCTGGTGAAACCTCCAAACATTTGGTATCAGTGCAAAGCCCTGAATGTGCTCTATAAAGGACATCCTGACTCAAAACTGTGACGTGTGTGATGTCACAGAAACTCAAATATAATGTCCACTACAGTGGACAAAAGTCTATTACTGGGTCCATATATATATATATATGTTTCTATGATAGTGCAGAGACATTTATTGATTATAATTTGGTTATTTAGACTGACAAGAAAAGAAATAGGATGGGAAAAAAGAGGAAATTACACTGAGCTGTCAACTTGTTTTGAAATGTTAATTATCTTTTCTTGTTGAAATGTTTTTCGGACCGTTATTATTTGATATTATCCAACTGATTTCTGTTGCAAACCAACTAATGTCACAGAATCAAATCAAATCCACTGGTTTAGTTAAAGAGTTTTGTTTTGCTAAAGACTAATGGAAAGTTATATTAGGAACACTGGTAAAAACAATTAAACTCAACTCAAATTAAAACAATCTTTCGATTACAGAAAAGAAATAATGCTGGAAACAAAACATCTACTACAACCAAGTAGCTGAATTATTTTGTGAAATTCAACCTTTTGTTCACAAAATAAGATTTTCATCTTTTAAAAAAATCTGTTTCATATTTTAAGCCAAATTAGGACTGACCCAGATCACACATTTGCTCTCATTGTGTGGGAATGTGTGTGTTTGTGTGTCGCCAGCTGAACGAGGACACACATAAAGGTTCATTACAAATAAACAGTCAACAAATTGTGCCGCCCGAGCCCACTGCCCACACACAGCCTGGCACGACGCCCGCGTGACTCACCCATCTAATGACAGACTATTACAATAAAGTGTGTTGAATCATCGAAACAAACGCAGCGTTCAGATGGCAGATATAAAACACTCGGGCTCAGAGCCACATGAGATCTCAGCTTATCAGCATATCAGAATGATTTCTGAAGGATCATGTGACACTGAAGACTGGAGGAATGATGCTGAAAACTCAGCTTTGAGCACACTGTAAAAAATTATTTAGAAAAAAAGTTACCTGGTTGCCTTAAAATTGAGTTCATTAAAATTAAAATTGAGTTAAAACAATGATTTTTTTAGATTCGACAACCTTTATTTATATATTATTAAAAGATTTTGTAAGCATATTGGGTAATTGTGTGTGTGTTATTTCTGATGATGCAGTGAAACATGCCAAATAGTGCTATTTTCATGATTTATCACATTTTTTATGTGGTTCAGATACAATAATATTTTGAGTTTCTATTTATTAAACAAATTTCCTTCATTGTATCAACTCAAATTTTTTATTTCAATAAACTCAAAATTTTAAGGCAACCAGGTTACTTACTTTTTTAAGTTAAACCAACAAAAACCAACAATAATTTTTTACAGTGCAGGAATAAATGACATTTTATCATTCATTCGCATAGAAAACAGTTTGAACAGAAATGAACACTTTTATAGTGGTTCAAAGAAAATTTAATATTTGAGATTCTAAGATGAGTAATTATATTTCACAATATTATTATTTTACTGCGCTTTTATTGTAAATGCAGCCTTGGTTTTTAATTTTCTCTGAAATATGTCACTTTTTTCATATCGCATTTTGGTAATCATCATAAATTAGGTATCATTCAAAAGCTTACAAGTAGTGTGAAGTCTGATGTTTGAGGAAATATAAGGGGTCACTAACTTTGTTAGTGTTTTTACGTTTTTACTGAAATGGTGTGAAAGAATTAAGAATCGCACCAAAGAACAACAGAATGGGCTGTGTCAGGTTCAAAATGTACTACTTTATGAGATTATTATCTTGTCAAAACATATAGTTAGGAGTCTCAAGGTTCCGTATTTTGTGATAGAATTGATATTTGGACAGAAATGTGTTAATTTCTTTCAGGAGAATGCATAAAAACACTTCAATGGAATGCATAACACCTGGTGGCGATTTTTGGTACAGCTTCTCAACAAAATCTCATGGGAACTTCAATTTTTGGCAACAAATTTTGAACAAAAACTTGGTTAGACATATGGCTTTGATTTTATAGTAGTTTTAGAGTAACATTTTTTTGTAAAATATAAATTTTATATAAAAAAAAGTTAGTCAATTTTCATACATTGTTTTTTTTGAAGTGCTTTCACCTCATTAATAATCTGCTGATTGTCTTCTTTAAAACAAGACCAAATCTTGTCTTGAATTACAACCATTTAAGTTGGGAAAGAGCATTTTCACAAATATTCTCAAAAAGGTTGACAGTTTTATGGATATGATTTATCTTTGTCTAATGTTTTACATCACAAAAGAAACTCTTTTCTATCCACTATTTGTGTATTTTATGGCACTTTCCTTATCAAAAGTACTACAGTGTTTTGAAATATACGATACTGAAATTCATGTGCAATGGTTTTATATGAACACAGATCAACATCTGGATGGGAATCTTTATTGATCCTGGAACAGCATTCCAATCCACCAATGAGATTTGGAGAACAAGTTTACAGTTTATGTGAAGTTTAGGCTTACAACCAGGGTTAGGTGCTTCTACATCAGCGTTATCCACCTTTTCTTTCCCTCTGTTTTCAGAGATAACTTGTGTAGGGTTAGCTTAAGAGGTAGGGATATGAATTTTCAGACAGGAGTGTTAAACAAAAGATGTTGACCCATCACACAGAAAAAAGGGTGGTAAAATTGTACCTTTAGGGGTACAACAGCTCATCTCTGGGGCAGTACCCATTTTTACCGCAGAAAGGTTCATAGTAGTACCTTAAGGTACGCATTTGTACTTAAAGGTACTAATATGCACCTTTTAGGAGTAAAAAAGGTACAAAGATGTCCTTTTAAGGGTACTGCCCCAGAGACGAGCTCTTGTACCCCTAAAGGTACAATTTTACCACCCTTTTTTCTGTGTGCAGGAACGCGTCTAACTTGGCAAAATCAGGACACGCGGTACAAACATGGTATTTTCAAGAATAAACTACACTCTAAAATGGCTGGGTTAGAAACAACCCAATTGGCAACCCAGCGCTGGGTAAATATTGGACAGAACACATGCTGGGTTAGATTAACCCAGTGGCATTTTAACCCAGCAGGCTGGGCTGTTGAGAAAACCCAAATCAACCAAGCATTGCGACCCAGCAGGTTTAACTCAACCGCTGGACAACAAACAACAAAAATTACCCAACAGTCTTAACCCAGCATTTTGGGTTAAAAAATAACCCAGCATTATTTAGAGTGTATACCATGGCATGTGCAGAAAAGCATGCTAGTCCCATGGTTCTTTTTTTACTACTTTTTATGTTGTGATATTGCATAGCTTGTCTCTGGGGCAGTGCCTTTAAAAGGACAACTTTGTACCATTTTTACCACAGAAAGGTTCATAGTTGTACCTTATAATACGCATTTATACTCAAAGGTACTAAAATATGCATCTTTTAGGAGTAAAAAAGGTACAAACATACAGCGACAAGCTCTTGTACCCCTAAAGGTACAATTTTAACACCCTTTTTTCTGTGTGCAGGAACGCGTCTAACTTGGCAAAATCAGGACACGCGGTACAACATGGTATTTTCAAGAATAAACTTTACCATGGCATATGTGCAGAAAAGCATGCTAGTCCCATGGTTCTTTTTTACTTCTTTATGTTGTGATATTGCATAGCATTCAACAATCTACCATCTGATATCTCCTCAGTTCTTTTTTTTTTTTTTTTGGGAGGGACAGTTATTGTTACCACTGTAAAAGCTAGCAGTGTAACAAACTCAAACTAGCAAAACTGTCTGGTATTTGGCATAATCGAGTCTCTCAGGAGGAATTGGAGATTTCGAGGTGCTTTCACAGAACGGGGGACGGTGTGTGTGTGTCGAGGGCTGCGTTGGTGACAGGCTGTCCAGGCCGGGCGAGAGATGGAGTGATAGAGGGGATGGAGGAAGAGTCTGCAGTCTGCAGGAAGATGGATCACACCAGGAAGATTAATTAGTCTCTGACAGCGACAGCTAAAGTGTTATTGCCATCTGGAGAGTGAGGAACTTCAGGAGACTTCTGAGTGTTAGTGTGTGTTTGTGTGTGTGTGTGTGTGTGTGTGTAAGACTTGAGCTTGGCAGTGCTGGTATTGATGAAAACAGTTCTCGCCAAAATGGCAAAGCAACTGAAAGGTGTCGAAGAAGGACATCACATGCGGTGACCTTCACAAACAAAGTGATAATTGTGTGTGTGCGTGTGAACATGTGTTTTTGGCAAGGGTGACTTTGCAGTTGTCTTTTTAAATCTTCTCAGAATATATAATAGTTCATCAAATGGCAGGGCCATCAGTGGTGAAAAAGAACAAAAACAAAGATCAACTGTATTATACACATTTTCCCCAGGTCCTGTCAATGTCCTGGAGTTCAACACATTTCCAGAGGTGATTTTGCCACGTCCCTAATGAGGGTATGTCTTCTCTTCAATTTAAAGAAGTATATTTCCCAGTTAAAAAGCTACTAAGTGTTACAAAATCATGTGTATTTTACTGATCATGCACAAGAGGGCGACAGTGAGAGAGATGAATACGACAGAAGAGCTTTATGACCACTAGGGGGCATCAGAAAACAGAAAAACATTGATGATTGTCTGAATTGGTGACCTTTTTATGCAATTTAAAACCATTGAATGTGCTGTATGTCTGACAGATACCTTAGTTGTGTGTTTCTACAGTGGTTTAGTGATGGCGTTACACTGAAGGTGTTGACAAATTACACAAAACATGACTATAGTACTCTCTTTTTTGATAATGGACTGTGGTAAAACTGGTGTTCTTGGAAATACCTTAGAGTATCATGTAAATGCATTTCAGTAATATATCAAAACAATATATTACTTTTTAGTAAGGGAAAGAATACCGTGAAACCACAAAAAAATTGTACCGTGATTCTTTTGCAAGTTTTTCATTTGGTTAAGACTGCCTGTTGGATCATTCATATCATTTTAATACTTAATGGACAATATCATAAATCATTTTCTTTTTATATTAGGTATCATTTACAGGAGATATATAGATAAATCTTATTTGCTTTATTTTATTATGTATTTTATTGACATACAAACAATATTTCCAAAGATTCAATACAAATAAGCAGTAATAAGGAATAAATTACATTTTAATATTAATTCACACAGAAAACATTTATTTTAAATTGGAAAACCAAAGGAAAACAGAAATAAAATACTTTTATAGTAGTTCCAAAAAAGTAATATATTTGAACAATTCTGAGATGAGTAATAATATTTCACAATAGTATTGTTTTACTGCGTTTTTATCGTAAATGCAGCCTTGATTTTTTCATTTTCTCTGAAATGTCACTTTTTTCATATCACATTTTAGTAATCATCATAAATTAGGTGTCATTTGAAAACTTACGATCTCAAAATTCATCATTTTGAAATTAGATGTTGTGTTACCATGGAAACGGTCCTTTAAATTATTTTACTAGGCTCCTCCCCTAATGGGCTGTGTCAGGGTCAACATTTATTTGAACTAGGCCTACTTTATAAAATAATACAAATAAGCAGTAAAAAAACTTTTGAAGAAAAAAATACATATGTAGTGTGAAGTCTGATGTTAAAGGAACACTCCTTATTTTCCAACACCCCTAGAGTTAAACAGTTGTGTTTGACTGTTTTAAATCCATTCAGACGATCTCGAGGTCTGGCGGTAGCACTTTTAGCATAGCTTAGCATACATCATTGATTCAGATTAGACCGTTAGCATCACACTCAAAAATGGCCAAAGACTTTCGGTATTTTTCCTATTTAATACTTGACACTTCTGTAGTTACATTGTGTACTTAGACAGACGGAAAATGAAAAGTTGTGACTTTTCTAGACTGATATGGCTAGGAAATATACTCTCATTCCTGTGTAATAATCAGGGAATTGCTGCCGTACCACAGGTGCAGCCCAATGATATTACGCAGCATCTGAAAATAGTCCCCAGCACGCTCCCCGTGCAATCAGATTGTCACATTGGTTAGGTTGGCAGAAGTTAGCCTATTTTTAGGTGTTGCGTAATATCATTGCGCCGCTGCACCCATGGTATGGCAGCAGTTTCTTGATTATTATGCAGGAATGAGAGTATAGTTCCAAGTCATATTGGCCTAGAAAATCACAACATTCGTCGATCTTAGTACACAATGTAACTACAAAAAAGAGTATATCAAGTATTAAATTGGAAAAATATCAAAAGTATTTTGTCATTTTTGAGTGTGATGCTAACGGTCTAATCTGAATCAATGATGTATGCTAAGCTATGCTAAAAGTGCTACCGCCAGACCTCGAGATTGGCTGAATGGATTTAAAACAGTCAAACACAACTGTTTAACTCTAGGGGTGTTGGAAAATTAGCCAATTAGCTAAAAAAAAGTGGAGTGCTCCTTTAACGGGTCACTATCTTTGTCCATTCTGTCACTGTTTTTACTGAAATGTGTCCTATGGTGTGATAGAAAGAATGAAGAACCAAAGGACAACAGAGATTAACATTTGTATAGTGGTTCCAAAAAATGATTCAATATTTTAACCATTCTGAGAGAAAATCTTCTTGAATGGGGTCCTTCAACCAATTAAACCTGCAATCGCCCGATTTAAAATCAGGATACGGTGTCACACCGGAGGACATGGCTTTCATTGACAAAACGCATCAAGTTCCCATGCTTTTAGAAATATATGGAGGAAAATAATGATCGTCGTTTACTAAAATAGACACGTGTTAAAGCTGCAGTCCGTAACTTTTTGCACTCTAGTGGTTAATAAACAGAACTGCATGCGTCTTGCGGAAGAACATTGCAGCCGGAGCTACTTCTCTCTGTTTATGTCTATGGCAGATCACGCAGGGACTGTGCTCCTCCGCAACGGCACCTACCAGTCTGGCCTGAAATAGTCCCAATATAAATACTTATTATCAGTGGCGTAGCACCAAATTTTGGGCCCTGGGTACAAACCATCTTGCTGGGCCCCCGTACCAAATACCATAGTGATAACAATGGGTGGGGTATTGCATTTTATCATAAAAAACACTTAAAACGTAAACAATAAGCCACACTCTGATTAATGTATATGTATGTATAGAAAACTGACTTCTAAGGGGCCCCCCCTGCCTTGGGCCCTGGGTACTCGGTACCCTTTACCCCCCCCAGTCCGACGCTACTGCTTATTATAAGTGTAGGCTACCATAGTGATTCAGGGTAAGACAAAAACACTGTTTGGAAAATGGATTCATGTTGTACATTCTCATTATATAATTTTTGTAAATCTTGAACACAAAAAAAGTTACGGACAGCAGCTTTAAATTACGCCTGGGGTATTTATTAAATATTTGTATGCGTAATTAATAAAAGTTGTAATTTATTGAACCATACTTAAGACAGTCGAATAGGACACTTTTTAGATTTGGCTCAAAAATGTAAAGACAAAGCAGTTTTTATAACAACAGGTCCATTTAAGACATTTTAAATGCATTTTGTTTTTATCTTGTGACAATGAAACTGCCATGTCAACAAACCACAAATAAAATAAAACAAAAACGTTGGCTACGATGGAATATAATATCGCAACAAGATATAGGCTAGCTATACATAATAAATAACTATTCTCTTGGAACTCAAATTCCCACAATGCCTGGTTGCCACGTGCGCGTGTCATGTCAGCAAACCGGACTAAACGTCACATTCCTGCATTCTCATCCCTGCGAGAGTGTGTGTGTGCGTGAGAGAGAGAGAGGGACGCAGGCTAATCTCTCCTTCAGGACACCTCTCTGTCCACGGGAAGCACTCATGACCGGGCGGAATTAACCCCGGAGGACATCCGGCGATCCCCGCAGGCCCGATCGCAGATCTGCGGTGAGTGTTTGCGTGTGTTTGGGCGCAGATCTGAAGGTCTCGCCGGTTTGGGGTGTTTACTGTGGCGTATCCAGCGCAGACTGTAGTAACCGCGCGCGGCCGGATGGACCGTCTGTGATACATTGGAACACTTCACACTCTTTGTGATCCGCAACTTTAGTGTGTTGTTGTTGACGCTGTGTCGGTTTGATCTGGCGGCTGCGGTGCTGCGATCACGCACAGATGACACACGTCTGATTGAAGCTGTTCACGGCTCGCATTCTTTTGATCAGTGTGTGTGTGTGTGTGTGTGTGTGTGTGTTTATTGTGGCTCGTTTGAAAGTCTCAAGTCATAATAGGAGCCAGTCTAAAGGCACACATGTAATTTTAGCTGGAGAATAAACTGCCAGACGTGTTCGTGTTCGTGATTAGCTGATCTGTTGGTGTTATGGGGCGGTCTATTTAAATCTTAGCATGATCATGAGATTGTTGTGTTCCTGCTGACCGGTTAGACACAGTATTACCGGTTTGATATCGTATCGATCTCCGGTGGTTGCATCAGATGCGGGCAGGGCCACAAACACGCATATGGATGATCTGCTGCTGCTTCAGCCTCGTCCTCATCAGTGACACGCAGCTGGGCTGCACTTACACTCGCGACTGCTGTCTGTCTGTCTCTATCTATCTATCTGTCTCTATCTATCTATCTATCTATCTATCTATCTATCTATCTATCTATCTATCTATCTATCTATCTATCTATCTATCTCTGCTAGTTATGTCCTTGTTAATGATTAGACTGCAACAAATATGCATTACCATAATATATGCATTATCTTAATTCATATTTTATAATTATTTGCCATTGCATTTGCACTCTAAATAATGAATTTGAAAATGGACAAACCCAGCAATTGGGTTGTTTTAACTCAGTGAGTGGGTTAAATGTTTGCCCAACCTGCTTAATATGTACCCAAATGTATGTTGGAAATGAACATGTATTATTGAATAATAATTAAACAATATAAACATATTACGTTGCTTATTAATAAATGTTCACCTTTTGATTATTATTGTTGCCTCTAGTAGTTATTGTTTTATTTCCAACTTATTTTGGGGTTAATTTAATAAGCTGTATATTAAGTAAAAAAAAAAATAGTTTAACCCAATCGCTGGGTTTGTCCATCTTTAACCTGACTTGGGTTGTTTTTAACCAAACCTTTTTTTCTTTCTTTTTTTAGAGTGTATACTAATTTGTTTTGCGGTTTTATTTTCAGTTTTGGACTGTCTAACATAAGCTTTATAAAGATATTATGGGTTTCTCGCTTGAGTATAAATAAGTGACTGTTATGTAATATTAAGCATATTTCATGCAAATAATATAACTAAAGTAAGTTATTATTATATATTATATTATAGTCATTCAGTCTCTGGCTAGTGATTTGTCACATCCTGGATTCTGGCTGATTCAGCATATGAAGTCTAGTCTTGATTATTGTTCTGAATAAATGCTCTTTAATCATGTGGGTATTTGGTGCATTGTAATATAGTTATGTAGAAATAGATTTAAAGGGACAGTTCACCTAAAAATGAACATTCTGACATTTACTCACCCTCATGTTTTTGTATGAATTTCTTTCTTCTGCTGAACACAAAAGAAGATATAATGAAGAAGATGGTGAACTAAACAGACTATGGAAGTCAATAGGGTCCATAAACTGTTTGGTGACCGACATTCTTCAAAATATAATTTGTGTTTGGCAGAATACAAATATTCATACAAGTTTGGAACAACATGAGGGTGAATAAGTGGTGGGAGAATTTTCATTTTTGGGTGAACTGTCCCTTTAAGCACGTGTTGTAAATGCAGTCAGTGTTAAATATTTCGGGGGAAACATTTGAAGAGTTATGTGCAGTCTTACGAATCACTCAGAGTTTCTCAGTACATGGAGGTATGTGTGTGTCCAGAGACAGAGAGAGAAAGACAGGTCTACACAGGCACATGTCAGTCTGAGAGCATCATATACTGTAGAGCGGTTTACACATCATTAAAACTGATAAACAAGTCAGTAAGTTAAACTCTAGATTAGCATAAGAATGACAGCTGAATGTATTTGAGTGCAAGTGCATTAACTGAGAAGCTCAAGATTAGTGTAAGGGGAGAGATTATACAGTTTGTATGGTATAACAACCATTACGTCTTTGGAGAGTCCACAGAATGTGTGTGTGTGTGTGTGTGTGTGTGTGTGTGTGTGTGTGTGTGTGTGTGTGTGTGTGTGTGTGTGTGTGTGTGTGTGTGTGTGTGTGTGTGTGTGTGTGTGTGTGTGTGTGTGTGTGTGTGTGTGTGTGTGTGTGTGTGTGTGTGTGTGTGTGTGTGTGTGTGTGTGGACTGACAGATCTGATTAGGGATCTTGAATGATCCACAAATACAATGAATCTGATATGAATAAAATAAAGTGAGCTGTATATTTATTGTCTCGCAGGAAGAAACGCGTGCTATTTTTGCAGAAAATGTGGTAAGTGTTGTAATATAGAGAGAGAGAGAGAGAGAGAGAGATTTGTCAGATTATGGTTGTTTCTCTGGCTCATGTTTCATGCCTCATGCTCTGAAATGTCAATCATTTCTCTGGATTGTTAACAAACTTTCTAAGCATTTGTCTCTTAACCTTTATTAAAACAGACATTTAGAGATCTTTTAAGCTCTCCAGTATTTAGGTTTGCTATTGTTTGTACCCTAAGAAATGTTGATAGATGATAATAATAAGTCATGAAGGGGGATGATGTATAGTATACACTATCATCATGATAGACAACATTCACCTTGTTGTATAAAACCTATTCCTTGACAAAAAGGGCTTTGTTTGTTGCACAGAACTGTGCTGATAGGGCTGTTTTCAGCCGCCCACCACTGATTAACCAATCCCTGCTAGTGCTACCCTCATCATGAACTAAGATTCTGATTGGCTCAGTCTGACACTGTCTGTTCTTTTCACTGGCCATCTGTGGTGCTGTGTGAGATGGAATGTGTGTGGAATGGGTTCACTTCCTGGTTTTTCAGCCAATCAGAACTGCCGGATCTCATCACATTCCATTGGGATTCAGATCACGAGTGTGAGAGAGCAGTAGAGACATTGCTGTGTGTGTGTTTGTGTGTTGATTCCTGAAATTGAGTTTTGTGGTAGTTAGTTATAAGACTGGTCGTTTTATGTCTTGCATGTTCAGCATATTGTCATATTATAGTGCTTGTTTTACAGAAAGGCCATTTTAAACTGCAGAAATGGGTATTATACTGAATGTCCTGCCTTATGGGAAGATTTTGCCTATCGACCTGATTGATAAATGTTAAACTGCTGTTCGTCAATCTAGCTTATTGTTCATGAGTCATTTGAAATGCATACGACTTCACTGACCGCTGTAACCTTGAGAGGAGAAATGAATGCATTTGATGCTGCATTGTCGTGGAGGATGATGTTCATTGTAGGTTATGTAGTACGGAGAGCTTTGCATTATCTGGTTTAAAAAGCTTTTGTTTGGAGCTTCATTGGCGTTGTTGATTGATTGTACATTGAGGTCTGTTTGGTTGTACTCTGAATGTTTAAAGACTAGATTAGTTTAGCTGATGTCTGAAGACTGTCGAGTTCTGTTGGGTGTATTTTATCTGAAGATCTGTTTGGTTGTAGTTCAACTTCTTTAGAAAATGATGAGTTTAGTTAAACAAAAGTTTTAAGTTATTTTGGTACTATATAGGCAGATCATTATTAGATGATTAAATTGTTAAATAATGCGATATTCGATATGCAATATGATATTCCTATTAGTGTGTAAAATCTATTTAAAAAATACATTTTTTAAAATGTTAAAAACTGAGAATGTGCTTCACATTCTTTCTGGGAAAAGAAAGCATTGCTACAACTTCTGAAAGTGACCAGCAGCATTTTAGCAAAAATGTATGTCATAAATCTGACAATATAATTTTAACATCAATGTAAACAAACACAAAATAATTAATGGCAATATTTAAATATCAAAAACTCTTTGCTTGACTTGGTAATATATAGTAATGTCAACTAGGGTTGAACGATATATCGTTATCGTATCTGTATCTAGATATGAACTTTCAAGATATTACTATCGAAAAAAGCAACTATATAGACGATATGAATGTAAATGTAAAAAAACCTCTTTCCTCCTCTATTTCTCCTTTCTTCTTCCCTTTTCTGTTTTTTTGCTACTCTGAGCGGTATACAAATCTTGGTATTTGGGGCACTTTTTGTGTTTCTTTGCCCCTTCTTGACGGATCGCTTCCTGTTCTCCTGAGTTGTAAGTCGCTTTGGATAAAAGCGTCTGCTAAATGCATAAATGTAAATGATATAGATTTCCCCTCTCCACGCTCGCCCTGCATACAACTCTGGCATTCACAACAAACATCAGTTTTACGAGTGCCCTTGAATACACCGCTAAAGCCAGTGCACACACACTACCAGGACGTGGGGGACCTTTTTTATTCAGAATATTCACAAATGTGTTAGCTATCAGAAACATCTGATATTCCGATTGTCACATGCATGCATGCATACATGAGTGGAAGTATATTGTTGTTTAAACCCCTCTATAGCGATCGCGTTAGTTGAGCTGTATGGGCGCTGCCTTGTTAGTTTGTGCCGCAGACCCAGTTCAGAGAATCGGATCTGCTGGATTTACAACCTCTATGATTACAACACGTGAATTCATCCATTTTTTTCCGAAATACTTAAAAGTAAGCGGCTGGTGAACTGGGAATAGAATAGAGTAAACATTGAAGTTACACAATGTGTATCTGATATGAATAAAACGTGTTGAATAATAATGGAAATGATTATTATTACCTCTTCCATAGACATCAGTGAGTATTTTACAAACTCTAAATGTATTGTTTTTTTAGTACTTATGTGAATTTACAGTCTTGTTCAAAATAATAGCAGTACAATGTGACTAACCAGAATAATCAAGGTTTTTAGTATATTTTTTATTGCTGCGTGGCAAACAAGTTACCAGTAGGTTCAGTAGATTGTCAGAAAACAAATGAGACCCAGCATTCATGATATGCACGCTCTTAAGGCTGTGCAATTGGGCAATTAGTTGAAAGGGGTGTGTTCAAAAAAATAGCAGTGTCTACCTTTGACTGTACAAACTCAAAACTATTTTGTACAAACATTTTTTTTTCTGGGATTTAGCAATCCTGTGAATCACTAAACTAATATTTAGTTGTATGACCACAGTTTTTTAAAACTGCTTGACATCTGTGTGGCATGGAGTCAACCAACTTGTGGCACCTCTCAGCTGTTATTCCCCTCCATGATTCTTTAACAACATTCCACAATTCATTCACATTTCTTGGTTTTGCTTCAGAAACAGCATTTTTGATATCACCCCACAAGTTCTCAATTGGATTAAGGTCTGGAGATTGGGCTGGCCACTCCATAACATTAATTTTGTTGGTTTGGAACCAAGACTTTGCCCGTTTACTAGTGTGTTTTGGGTCATTGTCTTGTTGAAACAACCGTTTCAAGGGCATGTCCTCTTCAGCATAGGGCAACATGACCTCTTCAAGTATTTTAACATATGCAAACTGATCCATGATCCCTGGTATGCAATAAATAGGCCCAACACCATAGTAGGAGAAACATGCCCATATCATGATGCTTGCACCTCCATGCTTCACTGTCTTCACTGTGTACTGTGGCTTGAATTCAGAGTTTGGGGGTCGTCTCACAAAGTGCCTGTGGCCCTTGGACCCAAAAAGAACAATTTTACTCTCATCAGTCCACAAAATGTTCCTCCATTTCTCTTTAGGCCAGTTGATGTGTTCTTTGGCAAATTGTAACCTCTTCTGCACATGCCTTTTTTTTAACAGAGGGACTTTGCGGGGGATTCTTGAAAATAGATTAGCTTCACACAGACGTCTTCTAACTGTCACAGTACTTACAGGTAACTCCAGACTGTCTTTGATCATCCTGGAGGTGATCATTGGCTGAGCCTTTGCCATTCTGGTTATTCTTCTATCCATTTTGATGGTTGTCTTCCGTTTTCTTCCACGTCTCTCTCTGGTTTTGCTCTCCATTTTAAGGCATTGGAGATCATTTTAGCTGAACAGCCTATCATTTTTTGCACCTCTTTATAGGTTTTCCCCTCTCTAATCAACTTTTTAATCAAAGTACGCTGTTCTTCTGAACAATGTCTTGAACGACTCATTTTCCTCAGCTTTCAAATGCATGTTCAACAAGTGTTGTCTTCATCCTTAAATAGGGGCCACCTGATTCACACCTGTTTCTTCACAAAATTGATGACCTCAGTGATTGAATGCCACACTGCTATTTTTTTGAACACACCCCTTTCAACTAATTGCCCAATTGCACAGCCTTAAGAGCGTGCATATCATGAATGCTGGGTCTCATTTGTTTTCTGAGAATCTACTGAACCTACTGGTAACTTGTTTGCCACTTAGTAATAAAAAATATACTAAAAACCTTGATTATTCTGGTGAGTCACATTGTACTGCTATTATTTTGAACAAGACTGTATGTTTGAAACCTAAAATAAACAGTATGTGGTTGAAAACACTGAAAAGTTGTGATATATGACAGCTCTGAGCGCTCCTGTCTCTGGCTAAATTCAACATTTGAATTTACAAATGTGTGATCGCACGTGCGAAAGGCTTAAAAACAATACATTTTCTGACACAAATTTTTTGAAATGTAGGCTAAAATCTTTTTATTTTCTGAGAAATGCTTGGTTTTTACTGAACACGTTGAGATATTAAATTTTGTCCATATCATTCAGCCTTAATATCGACCTAAAACTTAACATTAAGAACATCCAGGTTAACAAAGACTCCTGAACTAGGGATGGATTATTTTTATTTTTATTTATCTTTGTTTAAAAAAAAAAAAGAACTAAAAACAGAAGTCTTCAGATTGATTTAGACTGATACAAAATAAAGCTACAAAGGTTATTCAGCCAAGAGCACTGAGTACTTTTCTCTAGTTGTTTGACAGACAGTGGCAGGTTTGCTATATTAGTCGCCTGTCACTTTAAGAGCTAATGTACGGATCCTATTGACACGCATTTGGTTGATATCGTTCACTTAAAGCGTAATCGACTGTGTTTACATGAACACTCAAGACAGCCGTTGTGACATAACTGTGTGTGTATATTCACACTGTTGAAGTAGCCTATTAAAATCTTTCAGATATTGCGTGCCGTTGCGATAATTTCGATATATTGCACAGCCCTAATCATTATATCAGCTAGGCCAATTAATCATCAAGATGTGAGATACAGTGGCATTCAATAGGCCTCAGAAACTCTGACCTCTAGATATGAGCATAGACATTCAACAAAATCATAATTGGTTGTGTGTGTAAAACATCAAGCTGGTGTGTTGATTTCATCTTGGGATGTTTTGAGTTAAAAGGCCATCACATGTTGTAGAATTAGACTGTACAGTGGCTAGATGTTGTAGTGTGAGTGGAAGTTTGGTATTGTTCAGGAACAGAACAATAGATCTATTGTTTTTCTGGTGAGCTTCAGTTGCACCAGTATTGTTTCCACCAATAAATCCCTTTCCCGAGGATTCCTAAACCTCTGTTCTTAGCTTTCTGAAACCTAAAAGTATACCACAATTTAATTATACTCAACAACAACAAAAAAAGTAGGAAAACGATATAAAAAGTAGAGTTACACTTTATTTTAAGGTGACGTTGTTTGTACAATATTAATTAACTCTATGTACTTACTATAGAGTTACGCTTAGGTTTAGGGTTAGTTACTTGCAATTATGCATAATTTACTGTTATTGAGAATGAGGACATACTTCATGGTAGCTTGCTGTCACGTGACAAATTGGCGGTGTTTGGGCCCGTCCACCATTTTGGGATCCGACGCTATCGGTTGCCAGGGGCAACACTGTAACAGCGATACAGAGATCGGAGCAGGAAAGATGGCTCGAGGAAGTATCACGTCGTTTAAACGGAGAAATTTTAAAATGGAAAATAAAAAGAAATGGACTACAGGGAGAAATTGCTACCAGCGCCAGGCAGAGGTATTTAGAGGAGCTGGATGATATCAAAAACTTCAGTCCATACGAGCTGCCTGCAGCAGAATGGAACAGAGACCTAACGTTAGACACTTTAACTTACTACCTTGCACGTTCCTGAAATGTTTCTATATATTTTTGTGCATTCTGAATAATAAATAAATATATCTCCCCTAGTGTTGTCACAATACCAAAATTATGACTTCGATACGATACCAGACTAAAATATCTAAATACTACTAATCTAGATACTAAATCGATACCACAGTAAAAAAAAAAATAAAAAAAAATATATATATATATATATATATATATATATATATACGATATGATACGATGCTTAATATGACAACAGAACTTATTATTATTCATGTTATTTTTTACTAAAAATTAATGTGGCCAACATGTTCCTTAGGGTTGGGCATTATTTTGATTTGAACAATTATTGATCAATTGATCAATTACTATTAAAATTATCTCACAATTTTTTGCCATCTCAATGTATTTTTTACAATGGGGTAATTGTGTTGCAATAGCTTACACACAGCACAAGAAAGCTTGATTTCGAATGGTAAATTGAATTTAAAAAGACGACTAAACAGTAATAAAATAAGAACAAATAAACAGATTACAAACAATAGCACAAATAAATGCAATAGAGTAGAAGATACAAATTAAATAGACTGCTTTATTTTTTCAGGTAGGTCTAACATTCAGATAACTAACTGAATAAAAAAAATGCATAGTTATTACATTTAAAACAACATTGAATAATGTTCTTTGTAAAAAAAATCAACTATTAAAGTTACACAAGTTGATCAGTCAAGACAAGAGCAGTTGATCGTTTGTCTTTTTGTAGTTTGAATAACAAATGACTGCGGTCCCTTTAAGACTAACGGACGCATGGATCCTGAACACTGTTCCTGTTAACGTTACTCGTTCTTCCTGAACTGTTTGCGACTGTGTTTACGTTAATACTCTTCCAGATGTGCACTGATAATTCTTTGAGTGTATTTGACCGATAATAAGCTGGAAAAAAGCTAATGTTTGCACTTGTATCATGTCAGAGGCGGCTTTATTACGGTACGCTATGTATGTGTGCGCTTCAGATGTGAGCACGAAATCTGCGGGGATTAGTAGAATTAATTTATGTGCAATCCCGCGCGAAATTCAGACCGATCACACACTAACACTAACACACTGTCATGAGGAAAAAGTCCAGCAGAACGTACGCGCGTTCGCCGTGCTCAGAGGTTAACCGGGCTGAGTGAGAGTATGCCGGTGTGTGTCAACTCGCTTTCGGTCGGAGAGGAGAGCGCAGCTGATATCGATACTGTAAAAACTGAGAATCGTATAATTTCAGATATTCCAGTATCGATATATGTCGAAATATCGATATTTTTGACAACACTAATCTCCCCACTATCCTGCAACAGTCTAGTGCTCTCATTAACAGTGTTTTTCTCATACTGATCATATTTTATACCTGATAAAGTTTACATTTCTAAATGAATTTAACTAATAAAAAGGAACGCTTGTGTGCGCTGGTGCTTTTAGTCCAGTCTTAACCCCTTAAGTGTCACCCCCCCCTTTTGAAAATATACATGAAAATTCACTATCCAAACTTAAATGGTTGCAATTCAAGAATACTTTGGAATATAGACAGAAGTTTGGTCTCATTTTAAAGAAGAGAGTCAGCAGAGTATTGCTCAAGTGAAATCAACACTTTTTTTCAAAAAAATTAAAGTATAAAAAAGTTATGGAAGTTTAAATGTACTGTAAATCAAATATACTGTACTAGATATTTAATATAAATATATATGCTACAAAATAATGTGTACTCTAAAATGACTATCAAATCAAAGCCATATGTCTAATCAATTTGTGTTCCAAATTTGAAGTTGATATCACAAAAATTGAAGTTCCCATGAGGTTTTGTTTAGGCGTTGTACCACAAATAGCCACCGGGTGTCATTGAAATTCCATTGATATTTTTTAATGCAATTTCCTGTGTCAAATGTATATATTTTTGTGTAAATATCACAAAACAGTTTGCAGATATAGAACAGTGAGTCTCAGACCTTTCCAGACGATATGCGTTTTGTCAAGATTTGAAAAGGTTTTTATTATAAAGTAGTTAAATAAATATGAAACATGATGACGCCACTTGGGGAGGAGCCCGCTGGAATAATTTAGAGCACGGTTTCCATGGTAACGCAAGTTTCGATTTAAAAAACGGTTTTCACAGGATGAATCTTGAGTTCTTAAGCTTTCGAATGATATATAGTTTGTCAACATTAGTTCAGGATAAATATAAGATATAATTGTTTTAAATATGATTTATTTAATACAAATAAATAAAGGATCATGCTCTTCATGTCAACACACTCCAGCATCGCGGTCACTAGTCAGATGACTGACACCCTGTGGTGAAATAAGGGCGTATGTTTACCAGCAGCTGCTTTCTCAGATCGGCTGGGGTGGATTAAGACTTCATGTTCCATTGAGTTCGGAAAATTATGTACATGGTAATCATCAGAATATCTCTTCTCCAGTCTCTGTCCGAATCCAATAGCTGGTGGACCATCCTCCCAGAATGGCGGAAGGGGGCGGGGCGCCGTGTCGTGACGACATCTCCTCATTCTCAATTACCAGAGCTTCAGACTAACAGTTTTTTTTACTAGGAGCACTGCAGTCTCTTACTGAGAATTTGTAGGAGCACAAGCACAAAATTTAGGGGCACACTTTAAATCAACCTGCAACAGATATCCCCCATTTTGACTGCATTACTGATAAATGCTGTGGTAATAAATAGACTTAACACACAGAAACTACAATGTGCAGTTTTATTCTGAGTTCACAGTGCGCCAGAGTCCAGACTAACATTTGAGGGCAGGCTGACAATATAGCATTGAACTTTATTTGTGTTGATAAAATTAACTTTAATCATCATTCATGTCTTCATATTTATTCAAAAGCAAAACAAGTGAAATGAAGTGGAAATGGCCAATAAATGCCATGCCACCTACTAGTTACTGTACAATGGAAATTTATTTTGAGTTTTTTTACATCTTGAAACTTTTCAGTTTTATGAATGGGGACAATCTTTGAAGCATAAACAAATAATGTTTTGGTTATCACATTATATGATAATTGTAGTGTTTTAAAGTGCTGGAAAAAGATGTGCAGTAGTTACTTGTTAGCGTTTGACTGGTTCTGCCACAATACCGTGGTTACAGTTAGTGCTACTACATTAAAGCAGTGGTGAATGTTGTGGTTTCCACATCAGCGCTGTGTGATCTGATATCTATTGTTCAGCACAGAGAACCAATCTGAATGCTTCTCACTAGACTTCTCGCCAGCAGCGATTTATTCACTGGATCTCCCAGTGCTGTGAAGTAATCCTGTAGCACGATCGAGAACGGCCCACGACTTGCGAGTTGCTGTATTATTGGGCCGAACTGATAAACGGTCCGCGAAGCACAAATGAGTAGCGCAGTTTCTGCTTTCATTACATGTACCTGTAATGTGTAGTAAACCTGTAGTAATGTGGAACCACGTCACCTTAAAATTAAGTGTTACTGTAAAGTATTTGAGCAGCACTGTAACAAATGTATTTGTTATTAGTTACATTCCACATCTTGTTGACATTTGACAAACAGCCAGTTTATAAGCACTTCTCTGATTACAAGTATGGAAAGATGGTTTGTGTTTCGATCCTAAATGCATGTTATTAGCGTCTCAAACGCATGTGCAGATGCAGAGATGAAGTTCATGTGGATCAGCATTTACTATGAACCGAACCACTAAAAACACTGGATCATGAGATGACCACTGAACACTGTTCTACTCTGAATCACACAGTGCGTATATTTATTTCTATCGCAGTCTTAGCGTTTTAATGGCAATTTCAGTTTTATTTTGATTAATTGTGCATCCCTGCCTACTACCGAAATTACCATTGCACTACAGGTCATGTGGTTGGTTATGTAGGCCAGAAGGGCAGACAAAGTGTGTGTGTGTGTGTGTGTGTGTGTGTGTGTGTGTGTGTGTGTGTGTGTGTGTGTGTGTGTGTGTGTGTGTGTTTTCCAACAGCTTTTGAACAAATCAGGTCATTGATCAGACATAATTGATCTGTATGTGTGTGATGATAACTTGATAACAGTATGTAGCCACACACATACTCTCACAGACATGCACACACACACACACACACACACACACACACACACACACACTCACACAGACACAAACACACATACTCTCTCACACACACATACATACTTGCACAAACCACTAACATTCTCTCACACACTAATACTCACTCACACACACACTCACTCACACACGCACACACACACACACACACACACACACACACACACACACACACACACACACATATATGTTTGTATGTTTGTTTTTGTGACATATGGGGACATTCCATATAGGCGTAATGGTTTTTCTATCCCCTTACACTGCCCCTGCCTCTAAACCTCTAAACCTACCCATCACACACACACAAACACACACATACACACACACATTGTCCCTAAACCTCCCCATCACACACACACAAACACACACACACACACACACACACACACACACACACACACACACACACACATTGTCCCTAAACCTACCCATCACAGGAAACATTCTGCATTTTTACGTTCTCAAAAAACCTCCTCCTGTATGATTTATAAGCATTTTGAAAAGTGGGGACATGGGTAATGTCCTCATATTTCACCCTCTCCTGTAATACCTGTGTCATACCCATGTCGTTATACGCATTGTGTCCTCATATGTCGCAAAAAAACATGCCCACACACACACAGAGGGCCTGCCGACTGACATCCTGTTGTCAGCGTTACACTGATGTGACTGAAAGGTGTCGTCTTGACATCCAGCTGACATCATCATGGCTGTCAATCACACGTCTATCCTTTGTGTTGTCAGGCTTTCTAGAACACACACTCGGACTCAAAACGACCCCAAACTTGCAAGACAAGCAGTTTAAATAGTCTTTTGTGAAAATGCTGATCGGTTGCTAGTTGATGAGTTTGGGTTAAATCTTTAGATTAAAGTGAATTGTGTGATGTTAAAATGCTTCCTCATATTCCATTAAGAAATAAACCTGTCTGGAAAAAATCATCAGTTTATTCTGTTTTGGGACCCACTTTATATTAGGTGGCCTTAACTACATGTACTAACATTTTAATTAATCATTTGAATACAATGCATTCAGTTAGTTTTTATATTATATTAATTATATTATATTATATTATATTATATTATATTATATTATATTATAGGCTGTCAACAAAAAAACTGATATAGAAAATATTGGAAAATCATAAGAAATAAACAAAGACTTAAGTTTGATGGTTTAATGCTGCCTGTCGCCAATAAAAACAATCTCAGTGTAACTGCTTAATTTTTTTTCATATAATATTATTATTATTATTATTACAAAATTGACATCAATTATTACATAAAGAACAATCCGATGCATGTGTCACAGTGTTTGGAGCCAGGGCTAATTCGCAACACCTGTCCCTAGATGGATATCAGTTATTTAATCATTTTTTGATAATCATTTTACTTGTAAAAAAATAACTATGGCTAGTATCTTCGTTACAAAATCCTCTGAAATCAGAATGCTTTGTCCTTCTGTTAAATATTGTCAACTCAGATCCAGAGAAAATCACATTTCACACGCATTCCTCAAGTGTTTGTGAGAGTTACATGGCAAACAGGATAAGATTGTGTTGACTTTGCTGATGAGATTGATTGTTTGGGTTGAAATGCTTCAGGTTTCATGTTGTCTGCAGCAGATCCTGATATCCATCACGGTTAAGAAGAATATGAAGATATTAAGCAAACAACAGCACCTCGGTGTCATAATCCCTGTGTCACCATGAGGAGGAGGCGGCTGAACTCAGTTAGTGAGCAGTTAATCATGTAGCACAAAAACTGATATGATGTCAGACTGACATTAAAGCCAGAGTGAACAATGCATATTCAGTGTGACTATTGAGCTCTCCTTACTAGCTGTAACTAATACAATCAACATTATCTGAAATATGGCATTTTCTATTCCGATTACCTTTAGCACTTACACTTTTCAAAAGATTGAGGTTGGTATTTGGTGAGATTTTTTGTATTTTGTAATGTATTTGAAAAAAAAGTCTCTTCTGCTTACCATACCGTAAGAAAAATACAGTAAAAACTAATATTGTGACATATTATTGCAAGTCGAAATAACTGTTTTTTTATGTGAACATATGTTAAAATGTAATTTCTGTCACTTTTGATAATTTAATGTGTCCTAAGTCATTTAATGCGTTTCTGAATAGTAACAGAAATAAAAAATACAGTAAAAAACGAATATTGTGACATATTATTGCAAGTCGAAGTTGCAAGTATTTCTGAATAGTAATAGAAATAGTCAGAAGAAAAACATATTGGCCCTCATTTATCAATCTTGCGTAGAAACGGGCGTATATGTTGGCGTAAGATTATGCTTACACTCCTCTCACCGCCTGATTTATGAAACTGTGCGCACCTCTGCAGACCAGGTGTACGCAATACTTGCCCTTGATAAATCCCGCGGCTGAAAACGATCGTCATTAGAATAACACGCCCCTATATATTCAAGTCTCCGCCTCTCCCACGCCCTCATTTTACACCATGGACACACGGAAGACGGCAAAGAAGCGAAACTTCTCCGACGTGGAGATCGGGCGCGCTCAATCATCTCACTAGTCCACTAGTCAGGGCACTGATTAGGACATAAGTCAACGGGCTGACTCCCTGATCAGTGCCCTGACTACTGAACTAGTGAGATGATTGAGACGCGCCCATCGAGACCATCACCAGGGAAGTGGAAAAAAACCCGAAATTGTTTTATTTGGGAGTTTAAAGAGTGGGATTAAAGGCACCCACAAAAACAAAATATGGACACAAATTACGAGTAGCTACTGTTAGTGTGGGGGTTGAGAAGCGCACTCCAGCAGTTAGCTGTTTGGATGATAAATTACCATCACTGCATTATTTTACAGCACGTTTTGAAAAAAATAGCATTTAATTTCGTATCACGGCACATGTATTGGGGTGTGCAATAGTGATGATGATGTGGAGTAGGATTCATTCACATTAATAATTACATGACAATTTGTAAGATTCTTCTTCTTATTATTATGATTATTATTCTTAATGACGCTTGTTATTTAGAAGAAGAGTGTCGTTTTTATTGATTTTATTACTATTATTATTTAAAAGAAGAAGGTCATTTTTATTATTTTGTCAGTCTGAATTATTTTAGTCCCAGTCCGTGCGCAGCTGCTGAGCCAGGCGGGCCTGAACCGTCAGATAAAGCGCACAGGCTCGCGACTGGAGGAATACATATGCCTACAAATCAAACGCTTTGGTAAAGTCACACAAATTAAACATTGACGTTCATGTTGCACAAAAATAAACACTGAATGTTGTCGTTGTGGTTTTTAACAGTGGGTCATATAGCATATCTTGTCAGTGCGTTTTGTGGTGTTAGGAATTGTTTTTCTGCGCATTTTCACACTAACTCAAACGTGCGTACACCACCTCCTGAGCTGGCGTAGGATTTGAGCGTGCCGTACGCCAACGTCCATATTGATAAATCTCAAAGTCACCGTGGGTTTGGGTGTACGCAAGGTGTACGCTGGAAATTTGGTGTACGCACTTTTGATAAATGAGGGCCATTGAGCCCAAATTTTGATTGATGTATATGTATGTTTATAACCCGAATAAGTTGGCAGAACTCAAAAAATGGTGGTAATCAGCAATATGGTATATTTAACATTATATCTGTTCTCTTAACAGCTCATGCTCCACTCGTCACATGATGGTAACTCTACAAAAACCCAACATAACAGAAACTCTTCTTAATTAGCTCAGCTAAAAACTAAACACGACTAAATCTCCCAATTCACATTCATCTTGCAGACAATTACATAAAGAACCCCGCCCTCTCGAGTGTCATGGCAAAGTATGTTGGGAAATAAAAAAACACAGCCCAGTTTCAGTTAAATTTAAGTTAAATTATAAGAAACCAGTTTGTAAAACTCAAACCAATGAAACGATTCGGATTTACTTAAAATGTGTCAGGTTTTTTTTTTTTAATTCAAAAGGAAAAAAGTTCTAAATAATCCTAAGTTATTCAGTGTGAACTAATTTGTTTAATTTAAGTTTAACCTACTCAAACCAACTCATCATTTTAAGTTTTAGGGTTTATAGTGAGATTGCTAATTTTTGCCAAATCGTATCACAGACAGACAGACAGCTGAAATGCTGGGAATGTTAATGGCTTCAGTTTGAGGTTAGGCCGTTATCTGTGTATAATTAGACATTAGTTTATGTTTAAAGTGATACTCTTTATGTCTCTTGAGCTCATTTGCATGTCTGTGCCTATCAGGGACTGTGGTGATGTTTGAAAGTGTCCGCTCGGTTATTAAAGTCTGATAGTAAAATGCTGAATATTTCTTTACTATAGCAGGCCAAAGTGTACTGGAGACTTTGAACTTCCCATCTGTGTGTGTGTGTTTGTGTAGACACATCCACACGTTTGCTCACGTGACTGTGTGTGTTTGTGTCTACGACCTTTTAATCATAAACCGCAGTTAAATTGAAGAAGGCCTGGATGTGTGTATTCTCAACATGAAACTGTAAACTGCAGCGTGCTTGAGGTGAACGGGAATATTATTGTTATTAGTTGGGCTTTTAAATTCATTGTGAAAAATAATAAATGATGATGTTTGTTATATCAGAAAAGTCATTCCAGAGAGATTTTTGCACAGATGGAGCATGTTAGGAAAGGCAGTAGTCAGTGATCCATCATGGTGATGTCACCACTGTGATGATGGCCGTGTGTGGGGCGTGTCTCTGAGCTCTTTGTTCGAACAGCTGTTCTGAGTGTGTGTAACACACGTGGAGAATTTGACACACTCTACTGCACCAGACAACAAAGAGCAGACACACACCCGCTACACCATCACCATCACCGTCGCTCTCTGCTTTTCTGCCACCCTTCTCTTATTTTGTTCCAGGTTCAGCTAATGCTTCTGATTTTCGTTCCATCCATCCACACACTCGCTCCATTCAGTTTCAGTGATTTGGTCATTTTAATGTGTGTTCACTGACATGACAGAAACTGTACATTTGTATTGCAGAAGTTGTGGGTAAAATGTAGTAGTGGTTTCCACAAAAATATAAACTTTGAACATTTTTCATTAAGTGTTTATTGAGCAGCAAATCCTCATATCAGAATGATTTCTGAAGGATCACTGAAGACTGGAGTAATGATGCTGAAAATTCAGCTTAATTCAGGAATACATTTATTTTTAACATAAAATAAATTAGAAAACACTTTTAAAAGTGTAATATTTCTGACTACTATTACTGTCAGGATTCCCTATGTCTTTGTTTTCAAGGACTCTTATTTTGATGTCCTTTTGTGTTGATGTGTCTGCGTTCAGTTCATGTGGTTTAGTTCCTGGTTCCCTTGTCTTCATTGTAATATTGCTGGTCCTCTTGTTCATCATCATGTCAGCTGTGTATTTGTAAACCCTCAGTTATCTTTGTGTGCTGGACTGGCACTTATCTGTATTTTTCCAGGTGTATTGAATGTGATTTCATCGTTAATCCTTGTCAGGCATCTGGATTTATCAAGTCAAGCTAGTCTGTGACAGTTTTTTTCGTTTTTTGGAAGAAATAAGTACATAGTATTCAAATGAAATAGTAATTAGACATTAAAATGTGAAGTCTCTCTTCTTGTGCTTTCTCTGGTTTCTCCTCTTCCTCTTGATTGTTTTGTCATCCTGACGCTGTGAGACAGACACCATCAGTCAGATTTTACTGCATTGCTGGAAGAAGGAACTATTTTAGTGGGAAATAGACACAGCTGAACACACACACGCACACACACACACACACACACGTTTGTTTTTGTGACATATGGGGACATT
Source organism: Pseudorasbora parva (assembly GCF_024679245.1). Taxonomy (NCBI): domain Eukaryota; kingdom Metazoa; phylum Chordata; class Actinopteri; order Cypriniformes; family Gobionidae; genus Pseudorasbora; species Pseudorasbora parva. The sequence continues at coordinate 5,896,400 of NC_090189.1, forward strand.
CCATAGGCGTAATGGTTTTTATACTGTACAAACCGTATTTTCTATCCCCTTACACTGCCCCTGCCCCTAAACCTACCCATCTCTCTCTCTCACACACACACACACACACACACACACACACACACACACTGCCCCTAAACCTACCCATCTCTCACACGCATGCGCACACACACACACACACACACACACACACACACACACACACACACACACTGCCCCTGAACCTACCCATCACAGTAAACATTCTGCATTTTTTCTTTCTAAAAAAATTCATCCTGTATGATTTATAAGCATTTTGAAAAGTGGGGACCTGGGTAATGTCCTCATATTTCACCCTCTACTGTAATACCTGTGTCATACCCATGTCGTTATACGCATTTGTGTCCTCATATGTCACAAAAACATGCCCACACACGCGCGCATGCTTTGTGGTTTTCTTTCTCTTCCTTTTTCTGTTTGTGTAGATGTGATGTTGTCATTGCTTGTGCTTCATGTGTGATGTATGTAGATGTAATATGTTATAAAACATGACATTAAGTTTATAAAATAATTTCAGGGATGTGATTTTTAACCCCCGTTCACATTGCCAGCAACTTTAATGCTGCATATTACTAGTTAGTATAGTGGTTTATCACTAGTAAGCATTCCTGGTTGCCCTGGGGGGAAAAAGTAGTTTTAGTTTGAAATAGTTTTTACTCAGAAATTGCTAGTACATTTGACAACTTCAGCGAGAAAAATAAGTATTTGAACACCCTGCTATTTTGCAAGTTCTCCCACTTAGAAATCATGGAAGTGTCTGAAATTGTCATCGTAGGTGAATGTCCACTGTGAGAGACATAATCTAAAAAAATAAAAATAAAAAGTTCACAATATATGATTTATTTACTATTTATTTGTATGATACAGCTGCAAATAAGTATTTGAGCACCTGTCTATCAGCTAGAATTCTGACCCTCAAAGACCTGTTAGTCTGCCTTTAATATGTCCACCTCCTCTCCATTTATTATCCTAAATTAGATGCACCTGTTTGAGTTCACCTTTGCATAAAGACACCTGTCTACCTCATATAATCAGTAAGAATCCAACTACTAACATGGCCAAGACCAAAGAGCTGTCCAAAGACACTAGAGACAAAATTGTACACCTCCACAAGGCTGGAAAGGGCTACGGGGAAATTGCCAAGCAGCTTGGTGAGAAAAGGTCCACTGTTGGAGCAATCATTAGAAAATGGAAGTAACTTAACACAGGATGGTTCCCCTGCTTAAACCAGCACATGTCCAAGTTTGCCAATGACCATATGGATAATCCAGGAGTCGTGGGAGAAAGTCATGTGGTCAGATGAGACCAACATAGAAGTTTTTGGTCATAATTCCACTAAACGTGTTTGGAGGAAGAAGAATGATGAGTACCATCCTAAGAACACCATCCCTTCTGTGAAGCATGGGGGTGGTAGCATCATGCTTTGGGGGTGTTATTCTGCACATGGGACAGGGCGACTGCACTGTATTAAGGAGAGGACGACCGGGGCCATGTATTGCGAGAATTTGGGGAACAACCTCCTTCCCTCAGTTAGAGCATTGAAGATGGGTCGAGGCTGGGTCTTCCAACATGACAATGACCCGAAGCACACAGCCAAGATAACCAAGGAGTGGCTCTGTAAGAAGCATATCAAGGTTCTGGTGTGGCCTAGCCAGTCTCCAGACCTAAACCCAATAGAGAATCTTTGGAGGGAGCTCAAACTCTATGTTTCTCAACGACAAGCCAGAAACCTGACTGATCTAGAGAAGATCTGTGTGGAGGAGTGGGCCAGAATCCCTCCTGCAGTGTGTGCAAACCTGGTGAAAAACTACAGGAAACGTTTGACCTCTGTAAGTGCAAACAAAGGCTACTGTACCAAATATTAACATTGATTTTCTCAGGTGTTCAAATTCTTGACAATTTCAGACCCCTCCATGATTTCTAAGTGGGAGAACTTGCAAAATAGAAGGGTGTTCAAATACTTATTTTCCTCACTGTAATTGCAAAGAAATACCAAGTAACATTAATTTAAATTAAGTTTTGAAGTAGAAAAACTGAAACTGTATGAAAGGTTGCATTTGTTTATATTAATTAATATGAATCACCACAAAAATGCATCTAAAGCATATAATATAATGTTGAATATTGGCGAACAAGCCCCATCCCACACCTCACGGGTACAACAGCCCCCTGTCCCACACCTCACGGGTACAACAGCCCCCTGTCCCACACCTCACGGGTACAACAGCCCCCTGTCCCACACCTCACGGGTTCAACAGCCCCCCATCCCACACCTCACGGGTACAAAATCCCCCCCATCCCACACCTCACGGGTACAAATGCCCCCCCCCATCCCACACCTCACAGGTAAAACAGCCCCCCTGTCCCACATCCCACGGGTACAACAGCCCCCCCATCCCACACTTCACAGGTAAAACAGCCCCCCGTCCCACACCTCACGGGTACAACAGCCCCCCCGTCCCACACCTCACGGGTACAACAGCCCCCCGCCCCACACCTCACGGGTACAACAGCCCCCCGTCCCACACCTCACAGGTAAAACAGCCCCCCGTCCCACACCTCACGGGTACAACAGCCCCCCGTCTCACACCTCACGGGTACAACAGCACCCCGTCCCACACCTCACGGGTACAACAGCCCCCCGTCCCACACCTCACGGGTACAACAGCACCCCGTCCCACACCTCACGGGTACAACAGCCTCTGTCCCACACCTCACGGGTACAACAGCCCCCCGTCCCACACCTCACGGGTACAACAGCCCCCCGTCCCACACCTCACGGGTACAACAGCACCCCGTCCCACACCTCACGGGTACAACAGCCCCCCGTCCCACACCTCACGGGTACAACAGCCCCCCGTCCCACACCTCACGGGTACAACAGCACCCCGTCCCACACCTCACGGGTACAACAGCCCCCGTCCCACACCTCACGGGTACAACAGCCTCTGTCCCACACCTCACGGGTACAACAGCCTCTGTCCCACACCTCACGGGTACAACAGCCTCTGTCCCACACCTCACGGGTACAACAGCCTCTGTCCCACACCTCACGGGTACAACAGTCCTCTGTCACACACCTCACGGGTACAACAGTCCTCTGTCACACACCTCACAGGTAAAGCAGCCCCCCGTCCCACACCTCACGGGTACAACAGCCTCTGTCCCACACCTCACGGGTACAACAGCCTCTGTCCCACACCTCACGGGTACAACAGCCTCTGTCCCACACCTCATGGGTACAACAGCCTCTGTCCCACACCTCATGGGTACAACAGCCTCTGTCCCACACCTCACAGGTACAACAGTCCTCTGTCACACACCTCACGGGTACAACAGCCCCCCGTCCCACACCTCACGGGTACAACAGCCTCTGTCCCACACCTCATGGGTACAACAGCCTCTGTCCCACACCTCACAGGTACAACAGTCCTCTGTCACACACCTCACGGGTACAACAGCCCCCCGTCCCACACCTCACGGGTACAACAGTCCTCTTTCACACACCTCACAGGTAAAGCAGCCACTTAACTAATGATATCTCTTTTAAATTGGATCCACAATCCAATCAAATCTCGTCCTACATGTCTCATGAAGAGTTGTTGAATTTAGAAATGCATTGCATGTTGTAAATTCTACTTGATGATAGCTTTAGGTGTATTTTGGATTTTATCAGTTTAGTTCCGCAGTGTTCCAGAATTCTCCTCTATTATTACTCCGTGGGTTCTAGAATCTTCCTCAGTAAACAGCAGATCCAGCTGAAGTGAAGCAGCAGGTTTAATGGTTGCAGTTCCGCTCAGATTTCTGTCGTCCATTAGCAGAGAGAGTGTCGGAGCGCCTGAGGCTGTGACTGTCCTGTCAGAGACGTTTGCTCATTTATACTTGACATGATGATATCCAGAGGGATGGAATTCTGTGTGAAATGAGATGTATTTATTGTGACGAGCACCATTATGCGACCGGCTAATGAGAGCACAATTAATCTTGTTTCTGGCTGAACAGATTTTTCCCAATTTTTTGACTTTTTTCCAGGCAGTGTGTTCAATCCTGCTCATTAGATTAAAGCCTCTGTAAACGCATAATAAAAGCATGATCTTGTGTTTTTTCCACAATATGGAGAACATTTTCTGAGTTCCAGCCTAATGATATTTTTATTTCATCGCATTTTGCATGGGTTAGGTATTTATACTTATACTGATTTTAGTATTTATACTAGTACTCTTGCATTTGAAAGCATTTGAAAACTGTGAAGGGTTTAAAGTCAGCATGAAACAGAAGGTGCAATAGTGTTTTCTTCCGTATGGTGACATTCATCAGAGTGAAATGGCTCATCAAACAACAACAAATGTAGGAGCGGGGCTTGATTTTGTCCATCGGGAATTGATTGGATGATTGGCAGTTTCATATTGGTGGATCTCGTGTAATTGATAGATTGCGCCGCCCTTGCACCATAAGCATGTCATCAGAGAAAAGAGGCAGTGGGGTTTATTATGATTCTAGATCACGTGGCATGTGAATTTAAAGAAATAATGACATTAGGGGTGTGCGATATATGTCGTCTGTGATATCGTAATTGTTGTTTTAAAGGACAACTCCGGTGAGAAAGGAACCTAGGGGTAATTAACAGATGGTTACCGAGTAATCGTTCTCTGGGATGCGTTTTCATGAAAATCGAATGTAAAGAGTTTTATCTCTAAACACAGATTAGCTTATAACACTAGTCTATGGGGCACAGGGTAGTGAAATTAAATCGCTAGTTAATACGACTAACACGGCTCAAAATAGCCTCACACTAACACGGCAGCATAATGAGGGTCCCTACATGCAAACCGAAGCATTGAGAACTTTGTAAGTGTACAAACAGTTTAATAAGAAGATACTTTATAAAGACAGTGCCTTACGCGTTCACGGACAGCAGCCATCTTGGAAAACAGTCTCGACGAATCGATCCACGAGCGCTGTTCTAGTGAGCTGGTTGATATGAATTAAGTTTGTGAAATGTAATAACATGGACATTTTTATTTTTATTTATTTATTTTCTCTGTTGTGTTCAGTGTTTTCTTGCGGAAACAACGCACCATATGAGATTCCAAGTCACAGTTCATCACTTAGCAGAGCGCTCGTGGCTCGACAAGTAGAGACTGTTTTCCAAGATGGCTGCTGTCCGTGAACTCGTAATGTACTGCCTTTATAAAGTATCTTCTTATTAAACTGTTTGTACTCTTACAAAGTTCTCAATGCTTCGGTTTGCATGTAGGGACCCTCATTATGCTGCCGTGTTAGTGTGAGGCTATTTTGAGGCGTGTTAGTCGTATTAACTAGCGATTTAATTTCACTACCCTGTGCCCCATAGACTAGTGTTATAAGCTAATCTGTTTTTAGAGATAAAACTCTTTACATTCGATTTCCATGAAAACGCATCCCAGAGAACGATCTACTCTGTAACCATCTGTTAATTACCCCTAGGTTCATTTCTCACCGGAGTTGTCCTTTAACGATGTGCGATCTGGCGATTTGAGAGTGTGTGCGCATACACTACGGGATGTAGTCTTGTCTTGAGGATTATTCAGACTACTGTGGGTGCATGCTTTCACTGCATGTGAATCTAGATATTTATATCATTTAATATTTTTAATAAATATTACAGGAAGAATTCAGATATCTAGCATAACAAATTATATTGATTTTATAAAATTTTACTAAACAAGAATATAATATTAAGTGACTTGATTTTAGACACAACATTGCCCATTTTTACTCCATTTCGCCAACGAGATAGTTCAAAACAAAGTCACAGCACTGTAATCGCGTCTCTGAGCAACACGTGCCCTGCGTCCCAATTCGCATACTGTCCGTCCTAAATAGTATTCGAAAATAGAATTAGTATGTCCCAGATCGTAGTATGTTGAAAAGAGACCAAAGATACCCGGATGGTTTACTATTTCCGGTCCGAATTCGAAGTACGGATCGTTGGGCACTCTAACGGCTGATATTGCCCACAACCCATTGCAAGTTGGACGAGGATTTGATAAGAACTACAAACCCCTAAAAACTCCTTGAAAAAACCCTACTCCTTAAAAAACTACAAACATGACGGATCTGCGAGTTCGACGGTTAAGTAGAGAAGTTTAGATAAAGGGGTTTGAGTGACCCTATCAATATTTAACCTGACAAAAATATATTTATTCAGTGTTGTCCACATTATATTTGACCTGCAGCAGCATTGAGAACTTTTGAAATGACACGTTTGGCCATTAACTTTTAAATGTATCATTATATTTAAACTGCAAACACACGAGGATAGTCTCTGCATTAAAGACCCACACATGGCAGATCAACGAGCGGCAACATTTCTCTCAGATACGGTAGGAGATTAAACTGAATGTGAAGGATTTGAACTGTGACGAATCTGACGATGATTGACAGGGCAGATAAACGGTGACGGGATGCACGTAACTAAGCGACAGAGTCCGTTAAAGATGGCGAAGTAGTATGTCCCGAAGCTTGCATACTTTTCTGCTACACACTCAAAAGTATATACTTTTTCTTCACAAAAAGAGTACATACTTTTAGGACGTAGTATAAGAAGGCGAATTGGGATGCAGCAGTGGTTTTTCTTTAAAGGTCTCGTTCTTCGTGTGTTTTCGAAGCTTTGATTATGTTTACAGTGTGCAATATAACATGAGTTCATGTTTCGCGTGTAAAAAAACAGTATTTTTCACACAATTTACTGATCTGTACAGCGCCGTTTCCTCTGTCCTAAAAATCAGGCGATGATTTCCTTGTTCTATGAAGTCCCTCCTTCAGAAACACGTAACGAGTTCTGATTGGGCCAGTGCTTCCCCTGTTGTGATTGGACAGCAGCTTAGCGCACTTTGCCCGGAAAGGTCCCGCCTCTTACCATAACGGGGAGATGCCAGCGCTGAATGCGCGCTCTTCTCCACGTGGGAGAGCAACGAGACCACGCCCCCTATTCTGCGTGTTCTTGTGGGCGGAGGGTTAGTCAACAAACGGTTCTAGTGACGTCATTACATCCCTGCACTTCCTGCTGTAGTCCAAACCGGCCGTTCGCTGTAGGCTTTGAAAGAGAACTTCTGTTAAATAAAATATCTCGCTTGGCATTGAACTTTGAGCTTTATAATTTTACAGGTATTATTTATGCTCTAACAGCAACATTACACACTAACTAAAGTTTGAAAGATGGAATCACGAAGAACAGGACCTTTAATGAACGAATCAGCTTTTTGAACGAATCATTTGAATCAATGATTCGGTGACTAATATAGATTAGGGTAGTCAAATGATTAGTTTCTGAATTAATCAGTCGTTTGAATGAATCGGTTGAATCTCAATGACTCACTTATTAACAGTGACTTGCTGCCGTCTATAGTGACGGTTTTAATTTCACATTTAAAGAATCTTTTCATATTTTAAATAATTTCAAATATCAGTATTTAACGTCATGTGTTTAAAAGATCAAAACATTATTTATGCATAACTGCAGGTTCTTTGTCACCTCTAAGCTCATTAAACAGTCTGTGGATATGGCGCTTCAAATGCAGCTTCTGTTTCCTCTCCAATGCGAAGATGAATTTTGTTGATACGTATTTAATTTGATTGGTAACAGCCCGATTGTGTCTTATTATTATATTTTAATTTGATTAAATTCATGAAATTAACACAAAGATGATGCATGTATATAATTAAGAAAAAAAAATTAAGATTATATATATATCAAAATATCGTCTAATTATCGTTATCAGGAAAATCCCATAAAATAATCGAGATATCATTTTTTGTCAATATCGCACACCCCTAAATGCCGTGCACAGATAAATAATTTAGCCTGTAATAAATACACCAATATTCTGTGTTTTGATTTTATGGTGGCCTTTAAAAAAGGCACATTCAGACTAAAAATGTATTGGTTTGAGTTGTAAAGTGTGTAAATCTTCCATTTGAGGTGGAACTACTTGAAATAATCCCTGTGGTTGTAGTTTGCACCATGTAAACAGATTGGCACCTGTTTAAGGATCAGAGTAAGGGCTAACAGCTGATGTCTACAGACCCCATGAAATCAGAACTGGACTTAAGTGGACTTAAGCTAACTGTGAAGTTTCAGGTCATCTATAATTTACATCTGCATTTATACATTTGGCTTTATCCAAACTCAGAGCAACCTTCATTGCATCACACAATTGATCTGTTCATGCATTCCCTGGGAATGTAATCTGATGAGCTGCTTTTTTGTGTGCAGATTTTCAAAATATTGATGATGACTCCTGCACTCTACAGATTTATGACCAATCAAATGCTCTGTAGAATGAGACAGTCCACAGATTAGCAAGTAGCAAATCATGGTTCATGACTGTAATGTAAATACAAACTGTTGGCTATTTATAAAAAGGGCGATGGGGCACTTCCTGTTTCAATAGGTAATATGTCAACACAGGAAATAAAAATAAATGAAGTGAATCTATGAGAGCTTTGACATGCATGCAACATTAAGTTCAAAATCATGTGCAATATTTTGTATTCATTTATTTTATTGACATTTCAGATTATTTTTTGGTCACCATGAGGAAAACGGGTTATAAATCATACAAAATTATGATTTTTGAAAATGTTTAACTGAAGTTTTCTGTGATGGGTAGGTTTAGAAGTAAGCATAGAATACACAGTTTGTACAGTTTGTTATGGAATGTCACCATAAAGCGTGTGTGTGTGTGAGCCTGTTTATGTGGTTTATGAGGACACAAATTTGTATAACTACATGGGTATTACACTGGTATTACACTATAAAGGTGGTTTATGAGGACATATCAAATGTCCTCATAATTCAAATGGCCTTAAAAACATACTAAATGATGTTTTTTTGAGAAAGTAAAAATGCAGAATGTTTCCTGTGATGGGTAGGTTTAGAGGCAGGGGCAGTGTAAGGGGATAGACAATACGGTTTGTACAGTATAAAAACCATTACGCCTATGGAGAGTCCCTGTAAACCACATAGACCAACGTGTGTGTGTGTGTGTGTGTGTGTGTGTGTGTGTGTGTGTGTGTGTGTGTGTGTGTGTGTGTGTGTGTGTGTGTGTGTGTGAGAGAGATGGTGCTCAAGAAGGACGTTGACAGACGATCATGTTGGAGTCTGTAGAGGTCAGAGATCTCAAATCCTAACTCGCCTCATTAAAGCGGTCCTCCTGAATCTTCTGACAATGAACGTTCTCACGCTTCTAATCCTGTCGATCTAATGTGGTGATCTCTCCTCTCCTTCTTTCTGTGTTTTCCTCATCAGCTGTTGTTTTTATCTCAAGACAAGTGTATGTGGGTGTATTGAGTATTACTGTCATTAGACTGGACAGCACCTGATATTAAAGCAGGCGGCCACACACACACACTCCCACACACTTACACACTCAAACGCAAGCAGTCACACGCGCACACCCATGACCTCACTCACAAACGCTCAGACACTCATGTAGTCACACTTACACACACACACTGACACACACTCATTCACTCACACACATTTACACACACTCCCACCCGCACTTTTTGTTTACATTCTCTAAAGTGGCTGATGTGGAGTATAACACTAAAAGTAACAAATAAAGAATGGCACTTTTGAAAGAAGCCTCTAATGCTCATCAAGGCTGCAATTATTTGATCATAATTACAGTAAAAACCGTAATATTGTGAAATATTACAAATGTAAAGAACTGTTTTCTATGTGATTAAATGTTAAGATATAACTTATTCCTGTGATCAAAGCTGAATTTTCAGCATCATTATCAAGGCCTTCACTGTCACATGATCCTTCAGAGCAAGGAACATTTATAATTATTTTCAAAGTTGAAAACAGTTGAGCCGCTTCATTTTTGTGGAAACTGATAATTTTCAAGGTTCTTTGATGAAAGCTCAAAAGGACAACATACATTTGATATGGAAATTTGAATGCATCCTTGTTAAATAAAAGGAAAAAAGAAAAAATCTGACAGACCCTAAACATTTGAACGTGTGTGTGTGTGTGTGTGTGTGTGTGTGTGTGTGTGTGTGTGTGTGTGTGTGTGTGTGTGTGTGTTTTACAGAGAAAGCGATTATCTGACCTGCTGATTTGGCACTCTGAAATCTGATAGCCAAATGCAAATATATCAACCGCAGTCTATAATACGAGAATAAAGATGAAACCTCATCTCTTTTGATATCACTATCATTATGCAGTGCACATGGATGGAACAGATTTTCTATAATCTGGAAGTAGTTGCTTCCATTGGGGTATTTTCTTTGCAGTTTGTAGTGATTTCTCTAGTAGGAGTGTAAAATGACATCAGATCATTATTTACTGCATCAGTCCTACAATGAATATTCAATGTTAATTGGAGAAATGTAGCCGTATGTTTCAGTGTGAGTGTTGTGTGTTATTAAATAGTTTGTACAATTTACAGGTGCTGGTCATATATTTAGAATATCATCAAAAAAGTTGATTTATTTCACTAATTCCATTCAAAAAGTGAAACTTGTATATTGTATTCATTCATTACACACAGACGGATATATTTCAAATGTTTATTTGAATATATTTTGATTATTATAACTGATAACTAAGGAAAATCCCAAATTCAGTTTCACCAGAAAAGTAGAATATTGCATAAGACCAATACAAGGAAAGGATTTTTAGAAATCTTGGCCAACTGAAAAGTATGAGCATGTACATGCTTAGTTGTGGCTCCTTTAGCCTGAATTACTGCAGCGATGCGGCGTGGCATGGAGTCGATCAGTCTGTGGCTCTGCTCAGGTGTTATGAGAGCCCAGGTTGCTCTGATAGTGGCCTTCAGCTCTTCTGTATTTTTGGGTCTGGCATATCGCATCTTCCTCTTCACAATATGGTCAGGCTGGCCAATTAAGAACACGGAGACCATAGTCCTTAATCCAGGACTATGTATAGAGAACAACTTTGGACCACTGACTCAGCAGTCCTTTTTGTCTTTAGCCCAGGTGAGACGCTTCTGTCGCTGTCTGTTGTTCAAGAGTGGCTTGACAAAAGGAATGCGACAGCTGAAACCCATGTCTTGCATATGTCTGTGCGTAGTGGTTTTTGAAGCACTGACTCCAGCTGCAGTTCACCCTGTGGAACCCCCCAACACACACACTTTCGAATGGGTTTTTTCCCACAATCCTCTGCAGGGTGCGGTTATCCCTGTTGCTTACACTTTCTTTCTACCACATCTTTTCCTTTCTGTCGCCTCTCTATTAACAGGGTCCCCGCGGAGTCTTAAAAAGTCTTAAAAAGTATTAAATTTCAGAATCAAAATATAAGGCCTTAAAAAGTCTTAAATTCGCGGAAGCATTGCGTTCTAGGTCTTAAATAGTCTTAATTTTCCTACGTCCATGTAACGCAACCTCATTGAAACGCTCTCACCTCCCGCAGCACGCGCGCACGTGTGTGTGTGTGTGTGTGTGTGTGTTTGTTCCGTGGTGTTTGTAGTTCTTTCTTTCGCTAGACCAACTATTGTTCGCTCTATTACAACTACAAATTAGGCAAGCATGCCACGTGTATTGCAGCCAATCACCTTTCGTGTTATTGGCACGAGCCTCTTTCTGATCGTATCCCACAGACGCATAAAACAGATTTTATTCTTCAGCTGAATCTGACGGTTCTTGCACTTCCGCGATCATGAACGCGAAGGCGAATCTTTCTCACCATCTTGCATAATGACAACATAAAAGTATAAAATACTCGATTGCACTAAATAGAGTTAATAACAGGGATGTAAACGCCGAACTCCGATGTCAGGCTGTGTGTGTTTGCTGCCTGTCAGCGCTCGCGCGAGTGAATTGAATGTGTTATTTTTAGGCTCATTAGCCTAACGTTACTCTTGAACGATCAAATATACACATTATGCACATATGTCTATATCCTGAATTGAGTTAAAACGTTTGGGAACTGTCAGTAAGTACTGGATCTGGGCATTAAGCTCACAAAGTGAAAGCAAACTAATATAGCTTAACAACAACACAAACGGGGAAAACAGTACTTACACTTAAAGGAACACTCCAACTTTTTTAGAAATCGGGCTTATTCTACTTTGCTACATTTAGATATGTGGGGAAATGCATTTTAAGCTAAGCTAGCGGCGACCCTGCCAAACTAAAACAATGCATGCACTGAGACAAATGCATTTGCCAAAATATCTAAATGGGGTTTATCCAAAAGAAGTTGAATAAGCCCTATTTCTAAAAACAGTGGAGTGTTCCTCTTTGTATGCATCTTTATGTTGTATTTATTTGTCCTATTGTCATTTGTTTATAAGTATATATTTTATTACTGACCGATTACTTGATTACGTTATTACAACGTTTTACTTATATTAAGCAATTGCTTATTGCTGTGGTTTACTTTTAAGATGTTGGTCATATTTCCCACCCCAAGCGATCGAGGTATTAAAGATAGATAGTGCACTACTGGAACAGCCTTTTTTGTTTTTGTAATATGCCTACCAAACAAGATTCATGCATTTTGTTAGTTTTATTGCCATGTGTGATCATTGTGCATCTAACATAATAATATGGTTAATGTTGCATCCTAATTATGAAAAAATAAAAATGTATGAAAGTGACCACCACAAAAAAATTATATACATATATATATATATATATATATATATATATATATATATATATATATATATATATATATATATATATATATATATATATATATATATATTTATATATATATATATATATATATATATATTTATATATATTTATATATATATATATATATATATATATATATATATATATATATATATATATATATATATATATATATTAGGGCTGGGTATCGATTCAGATGTTCAGATTCAATTCGATTTTGATTCACAAGTCCTCAAATCGATTCAATTTCGATTCTCAATTCGATTTTCGATTCAACTCAAATGAATATAGATTTAATAAATACTAAAGGTATTTATAAAAAAGAACAGTGAACATAAATGTGTAATTAAAAAGAAATGAAGAGCCACAATCATGTATGTAAAACTTTTTATTTTAGGTACACCTGAGTACATTAAAACAGAACACATCTCTATATTTCAAATCCATACAATTGTTAAATACAATTTTGATGCAACTTTATTTAAAAAATGTATCTGAGAAGTATTTTACGGATGTTTTGATATATTTATTCTAAAACATAAAAAGCTAGGATATTGGATGATTTTTTTTTAGAAATTTTCAGTACACGACAAGCTTTTCTTGCAATTTTGCTGCTCATGTGTGCAAATTTGAGCTTAAATTTGGGCTTAAGCTGCATGGTGGCTGAAGTTTGCACCGGGCTAGCGTCATCCGGGCTCTCGTCGTCGGTGTCCGGCATGATGTTGGGATGTTCTGCTTCTCGGCTGCGCCGCTGTTCCGTCCTGCATTGCGACCGTGGAGCGACATCTGCGCCGGCCCCGGTGTGTCCACAGAAGTGCCCGGAGGAATGTTCTGCCTCCTGCATGGTGCTGCAGCGATCCCCATCGTTTGAATCATCATGAAGAAGACCCATCATCTGGTCTTCAGCTGTCGTGCCTCAGCGATGTCATCGGGACACTGCCGCTGGGAGAAATCTGAAACATGGAGTGGTCCACAGTGTGCTGCGGAGCTAGCGGAGACTTCCACCATCAGCTGTTTTCTGTTCACCATCAGCTCTGTTTCTGTTCACCATCAGCTCTGTTTCTGTTCTGTTTTCTGTGTTGGTTGATTGTTTGTAGTATTCTATATTTTTACTTGTTATTCATTTTTTTTTTGTTGAATACCCCCCCCCCCCTTTGTTGCACTTTGAGATTCTTCGGAATGAAAAGTGCATTATAAATAAAATCTATTATTATTATTATTATAAATTTACTTTTCATACATGAGAAATGCGTTCATTATTTTTTTAGTCTATGGGTGAGTAGTTGTCGTGGTAACGGACAACAATACCTGTGGACTAACTATTATTAGAGGAAATCTGTTTATAATATAAGCTAATAGGGTTTGAATTATTGATCCTGCGCTGTATATGGACTATAATTTGAATATGTCTATAATGGCTAACGTACGTGCTTAAGTGACTGCTCAAGTTTGATCCTAATGCAAGGCAAGTATTCGCGTGTATGTAATTATTTTTAGCAGTTGTGTGATTGGCTGTGTGTGTGTGTGTGTGTGTGTGTGTGTGTGTGTGTGTGTGTGTGTGTGTGTGTGTGTGCTCGGCTGTGTGAGTGTTGTCACATAAAATGGTTCCGCAGATTTTTAGTATTACTACAGCATTTTACCTCAGCTTTATAAAAGTCGACAACGCACCGGAAGCTGCCATTTAAACACTGAATGTATAAATGATGTGCGCCTCTCGCTCCTTTGTAAGATCACTCAAGGCAAATGGGTGACATCTAGTGGAGAAGACTAGTAATTAGATTTCAATGTTAGCGGAAATAAATATTTTAAAAAATCGATTCATGGCATTTGAGAATTGATTCTGAATCGACCAGATTTTAAAAACCGATTAATCGAAAAATCGATTTTTTTTTTGCCCAGCCCTAATATATATATATGCTAATCCTGGTGGGATTGAGCTATGAATAATAAGTTCACTAATACTTTGTTCAATTTAAAATAAATTAAATAATATAAGTTTAAGTAATTGAGTGATTCTGGATTTCTTATGCATGTTTTTTTATTGCGCAATATAGGTCTTAAATTTTATTCATAATGGTCTTAAAAAGGTCTTAAAAAGTCTTAAATTTGACTTGGTTAAACCTGCAGATACCCTGTATTAATATGCTTGGAGCTCTGTGAGCAGCCAGGATCTTTGCAATGAATTTTGGTGTCTTGTCCTCCTTGTGAAAGGTGTCAATGGTCTTTTGGACAACTGTCAAGTCAGCAGTCTTCCCATGATAGTGTAGTCTAAAGAACTAGATTGAGAAACCATTTAAAGGCCTTTGCAGGTGTATTGAGTTAGTTAGCTGGTTAGAGTGTGGCACCAGGTGTCTTCAATATTGAACCTTTTCACAATATTCACAATATTATTTCACAATAATGAAAAACTGAATTTGGGATTTTCCTTAGTTGTCAATAATCCTCAAAATTAAAAGAAATAAACATTTGAAATATATCAGTATGTGTGTAATGAATGAATATAATATACAAGTTTCACTTTTTGAATGGAATTAGTTAAATAAATCAACTTTTTAATGACATTCATATTATGTGACCAGCACCTATATTTTATATAATCAATCAGATTTTCTGCAGTTTTCTTTGTGATTTCTGGTCTTCAGCAGAGAAGTTGTTTTATTAGCTGCTGCCAAGACCAATATATTGCTGATTGATATACATGCAATGAGAGTGCCTCATTATTTTAACTATATTTTTGCTTTAAACATTTCTAATCTAGCTTGCTACTGTTTGGTAATTATTCTGACCATCAGAAAAAAATATATAGATTGAATATTGCAGATATTGGCTGATGTAATAAGGCTGAAGATTTATTTGATCTGGTTGCTGCATGTTTGGGATCATGATGAATTTGAACACAATGGATGAATTCACTGAACACTGGTACAAAGAGCAGTTGCTTAAACCGAGAAAATGATCTTAAATATGAGTAGCTCTTGAGTGTGTGTTCTTCTGGACGTGTGCTGGTAAGATGGTGCTGATCCAGTTGTAAAGCCTCTTTGCTTGGCCAAGATTCAGGCAGTGACTTAATACCAGATTAAACTCTCCCTTTCTCTCTTCCTCTCTCTCTTTCACCTGGCTGTAAGCGTGGCACGTCATCTCATGGACAGAGAATGATGGTTAGGTCAAGAAAAGCCCAGTGCTGGAGACATACAAATAAAAGCAGGATTGTGGAGCACTTGAGTTATTGTACTTTTGTTGCTTGTTGCTGTAATTGAGCCCTTTTTTTGGGGAATTTGTAATACAGAAATCTGAATGCTTTTGCTTAATTACTTATCAAAGGAAAAATTATATTTCACTTTTATCATTTTATTTCTAAAGCTGTATAAGAGAAATGTTACTTTTTAATTTGAATTATGCAAGAACAATTAGATGTGGAAATATTATTTATTTTTGCTTATGTTTTTTGCTAAATACTTTAACTTTTATGGATGGATAGATAAATAGATGCAGAATATAATGTATTCCTGTGATCAAAGCTGAATTTTCATCATAATCAGTCACATGATCCTTCAGAAATCATTCTGATATGAGGATTTGCTGCTCCATAAACTCAGATATTTCTGATTGTGCTTAATTTAGTGGAAACAAATACTTTTTTCTTCAGATAGAAGAAACTAATACTTTTTTTCATTATATAAATGTCAAAATAACAGTATATGCATTTATGCATTTAGCAGACACTTTTATCCAAAGCGACTTACAACTGAGGAGCACAGAAAGCGAAGCGATCTGTCATGAAGAGGCAAAGAAACGCAAAAAGTGCCTTTAATACGAAGTTATGGATATTACTCAGAGTAGCAAAAGCTAGAGTAGAGAGGGAAAAGAGAAAAATAGAGGAGGAAGAGTTATATATTTTTTTTATTATAAGATTGTGCTCATGGAAGAGATGAGCTTTTACCTGCCTTTTGAATGAAGCGAGTGATTCAGCTATGCACATGGAGGTCGGAAGATCGTTCCACCCATATTTCTTATTTTTGTTGATTAATTTAATGCATAATGGAAGTATACATTTTTCTTTCAAAAAGTAAAAAAAATCGTACTGACCTCAATCTTTCGAACACTATGTAGTACTATATAATAATAGTATAATAGCATATTAGTAAAGGACGTGAGAACAGAAGCAGACTGAGGTGAAAGATGAGAGGAGAGACAGATGGACTGGTACAGCAGAAGCAGACAGGATTGATGAGCTGGATTGTGTGTCTGTGGTCCTCTGTGCCTCTGCTGCCTCCGCTGGTGATGCGGGTGAACTGCGGTGTCAGTCTCAGTCGGGGGGCGAAGTCACTGATCTGCACACTAGATCACGGCTCTGCAGCCAATGAGATCTCTCAGTCCCGCCTGTCATCAAGCAATTTACTTCTCTGCTGATGCTGGACATGTTGTGATTATCTTGTGTTCAGAAGTTTTGATCACTTCAGAACATGGGTGTGGGAAGCAGAAAAAATGTTTTTGGGTCCTCTCCCAGAAACATTTTACTGGACCATTTACATTAAGCACAAATATATCGGCATTCGCCATGTTTACTAAACGTCTGATTGGACCAGACAGAGTTATGGAAAACACAAGATTATTTACAATGGCAATAGTGTAGGGGTAAGGCCATGCGCATCAAGTTTGGATGGAAATCGACCAGAGGTTCGAATCCACCTTGTGCAGAACTCACCCTGCTCCCTTTTCTATTCACATAAAACGGAAAGACATTTATTTTCTATAAAAATGAAGAAAATATTTAGGAAATTAAAAATAAAGCGTCTAACGTGTTTGATTATAAGTGTTTTCTTGGTTAGGGGTAGGTAAACAGACATGTGCTGAATTAGAGATTGTAAAAGTCAGTGGGTCCAATATTATTGGTCTTAAAAAGTGGGTGAGTCTTGTCCCACCCACACAGTGGTTCCTATGCCCTTGCTTCAGAATGATTTTCATTTTGAAAAAAATAATCGTTGGCATATTTTATATAATAAAAGTAATTGTAAAGAAGCATTTTATAACAATGTATATTGTCCAATTGACATGTCAATTCATTTAATTTGTTTTTTTCTAAAAATCAATAAAAATAACAATTTCCTTTATCTCTTTGCCCCGCACACAGCTCCCCTCCCCCCACTGAGGGCTGGTTGCCATGGAGAGCTCATCGGTAGCATCAGCGTCGTCAGAGGCGGGAAGCACGCGCTCGCAGGAGATCGAGGAGCTGGAGCGCTTCATCGACAGCTACGTGCTTGAGTACCAGGTTCAGGGCCTCCTGAGTGACAAAAACGAAACCGAACAGGATGTGGACAAGACCCCATCTCACGCCTCACAGGTACAGCAGGTCCCATCCCACTCCTCACGGGTACAGCAGGCCCCGTCCCACACCTCACGGGTACAGCAGGCCCCGTCCCACACCTCACGGGTACAGCAGGCCCCGTCCCACACCTCACGGGTACAGCAGGCCCCGTCCCACACCTCACGGGTACAGCAGGCCCCGTCCCACACCCCATGGGTACAGCAGGCCCCGTCCCACACCCCATGGGTACAGCAGGCCCCGTCCCACACCTCACGGGTACAGCAGACCCCGTCCCACACCTCACGGGTACAGCAGGCCCCGTCCCACACCTCACGGGTACAGCAGGCCCCGTCCCACACCTCACGGGTACAACAGGCCCCGTCCCACACCTCACAGGTACAGCAGGCCCCGTCCCACACCCCATGGGTACAGCAGGCCCCGTCCCACACCCCACGGGTACAGCAGGCCCCGTCCCCCTCCTCACGGGTACAGCAGGCCCCGTCCCCCTCCTCACGGGTACAGCAGGCCCCGTCCCACACCCCACGGGTACAGCAGGCCCCGTCCCCCTCCTCACGGGTACAGCAGGCCCCGTCCCACACCCCATGGGTACAGCAGGCCCCGTCCCACGTCTCATGGGTATAGCAGGCCCCGTCCCACACCCCATGGGTACAGCAGGCCCCGTCCCACACCTCACGGGTACAGCAGGCCCCGTCCCACACCCCATGGGTACAACAGGCCCTGTCCCACACCCCATGGGTACAGCAGACCCCGTCCCACACCTCACGGGTACAGCAGGCCCCGTCTTCTTATATATCTTTATGCCTTAGTCACGTTTAGCAGATTAGACCTGGCCGATAATATTGTTTAATTTTGTGACGTATAAACAGTTAAGCTGTTGAGATTCGCTGTATAGTGTATGTATATATTGTTTTACATGAGTGTATTGTAGGGTGATGGAATATAATATATATCCAACTTTATGTATAGAGCTGTGTGATAATACAGTTTACTTTGTGACAATATAAACAATCATTATCTCTCTGACTTTCTCTGTCTCTCAGTGGACAGAAGACTGCAGTGATAAGATTGATGGCAGCTGGACGTCCTCACGGGACAGGGGCTCTTCCAAACCAGTGAGTTTTGCGTTTGTGTGTGTGTAAGTGGTGTAGTTCTTGAAATCTTAATCTAGTAATCCTACACCTACCAAGACAAGTGGGGTAATAATTTGGCGGGGTTTGAAATTTGGCGCAACACCAACACCCTCTCCAGTGTTGCCAGTTTGGGTGGATTTGAATTTGACTGTGTGGGTTAAAAAACCGGGCTTGGGCAGGTGGACACGATTTGGGCTGATTTGGGGTCAGTTTAGCGGTTTTCAAACATCTAAATTTTATAGTCTAATCGGTTAATAACAAACTCAAGTGTGCATGTACTCCATTAAAGCACACATCATGACGTTACTATTAGGGACGCAACAATACAGTTAGTCCACGGTTCAATACATACCTCGGTTTTTAACCACGGTTTTCGCTTCTCCGTCTCCGTGTCAGTTACGTTCTGAGATAACACTGCCATTTAGCGGATGGCTTGTATACAGTCTGTGGTTTAATTCGAACACAAAGCCACGAATCTTGGATTTAAATAAATAAATATATAAATATCGATACAGTGTTTTTGAGAATCGATACAGTATCGCCAAACATATCGCGATACTCACGTGTATTGATTTTTTTCTTACATCCCTAACGCGTGCTCAGCGCATGTAAAACGCAAATTAAATGTTTAACCGGCAAGGCTTTAAAACACGGCTAAACACCCCCTAACTTTAGTGCATATGATTGAATATTTGCTCATATCAGCGCGTAGACTCACAGGCAAACAGAGCCGAATATAGAATATAGAAATATTTTAAATATAAATAATTTCTTAAATGCAAAACCGGAAAAAAACGCAATTCACAGGCGCATATTGAACTGTGAATGCCGTACCGAACGGTTCAATATTATATTGAGGATTGTGGTATTCCTAGTTACTAATTGAAAGTGCGTGTTCACGCCAGCTGACTCTACGCTGGGCCAGTGTGTTAAAGGCTGGAATACACTACACGATTTTTGCCCCGATTTCCCCCGATTTACAGTCTGAACAAGTTGACGCTAGTTGACAAAAGTCAGAGCCAGTCTGCAGATTTGAGCCGACAGATTCCATGAAAAATCACGTAGTATATCATGGCCATAGACTTTTTTGTGAGCTTTTGGGCTTGAAATCGTCGACCCAATCTGGCAACACTGAGCCTCTGCTCTCTCTGTTGCTACTGACCACACACACACACACAGTGGTCGCCGTGAAGTGCAGAAGTGAGTTGACAACAGCTAAAGTTGCGTTCATTACTGTAAGTACATGAACTTAAACCCTCGTGAGTTGGATTGTAAGTGCATATGAAGTGTCATTTTGGACAGGGCCTAACGATTACTATATTAGCGTCCACACAGACGTACTATATTGCACTTTTTATTATAAGCATATCTTCATCGTTATCATCCTTGGTGTGAATGAGCCTTAAAGTGATCTATTATGCCCTTTTTCAAAGTCTTGATTTGGTTTTTAGGGTCAACTAAGATATGTTTTCATGCTTGAATGTTCCATGTGTCATTGTTGCATCTCCTTTCTTCCCAGTCTGTTCTAACGCTCTGTTTAGTTCCTGTCTCTATGAAGCCCCTCCTTCTGAAAAGCTCAGTGTCCTCTGATTGGTCGGTGAGGGCAGTGCGCTTTGAATGTGTTTGGGAAATGTTCCCAATATTGGTTCCCGGAAGAAAACTCAAAACTACAACGGATGCGTTTCAGGGAGTTCCTTTTATAAACTCCTTTTCTAACTTTGCTGAACTTTTTCATGCTCAAACAGCACTAAAGAAAGCTGTAAGTGTAAAAAAGCATAATGGGACCCCTTGAAGAGCTGATCTTCTGCAGTTCTTTCATTCTTTTAACCGGTTTCTGGGCAGTTACGAATGTTCCCTCATTAGTGACACTGGAGCAGACTAAAGCTGTCAGCCATATGTTTAATTTGTGTGTGTATTAAATATTAAAGACGATACACGACACACATGAGAAGGTTAGATGCAAGCATGTATGTTGTGTATACTGTATCTGTTCGTTTACTGTGTGTGTGTGTGTGTGTGTGTGTGTGAGAGAGCATTGTGAATGACACAGTGCCAGTATTGTGCTCTGAGGTCACTGTGATGAGGTCACTGAACCTGTGTGAGCCCTCAGTCTCTCTGAACATTCACTATAGTGATGCTGGTGCGGCTTTCAAGTGTTCTGCACATGCTCAGTAGCGCCTGGGAGCCATCGCCTGTTTTGACTGAACTGAAATATCATTTAACTTGTTTTTTTGTATCATAACATTTTTACATCTCTGTCAGCATTTATGTGTGTTTGTGATGCACTTGATCTAGTGGCCTGATTTCTTTTGATATTTCCTATCCACAACTTTCCTGCAAGTCTTAGTGGGCGTCGCCATGACACTCGATACTTCCAGTTGACGGTATCTCATTCCGGTCTAGCACACGTAACAGTTATGCTGCAATAAATAGCGCTATTCGCGCGAATTTGGTTATGCTTATCGCGTGAACATTCTGACTCTATTCGCTTCATTCACTACACAACAGACACGAATTTGCTTCACGGGAGGGGCTTCTGCCAGGCAGCGGCAGTCGTCAGAAGGACCAGCCGAGTTAAAGTACAACTCTGGTGAGAAATGATCCTAGGGGTAATTGACAGATGGTTACCGAGTAGATCAGTCTCTGGGATGCGTTTTCATGAAAATCGAATGTAAAGAGTTTTATCTCTAAAAACAGATTAGCTTATAACACTAGTCTATGGGGCACAGGGTAGTGAAATTAAATCACTAGTTAATACGACTAACACGGCCCCGTCTAATAAGAAGACATATAAAGACAGTGCCTTACGAGTTCACGGACAGGTGCCATCTTGGAAAACAGTCTCGACGAATCGATCCACGAGCGCTGTTCTTGTGAGCTGGTCGATAGGAATTAAGTTTGTGAAATGTAATAACATGAACATTTTTATTTTTATTTATTTTCTCTGTTGTGTTGAGTGTTTTCTTCCGGAAACAACGGACCATATGAGATTCCAAGTCACAGTTCATCACTTAGCAGAGCGCTCGTGGCTCGATTCGTCGAGACTGTTTTCCAAGATGGCTGCTGTCCGTGAACGCGTAAGGCACTGTCTTTATAAAGTATCTTCTTATTAAACTGTTTGTACTCTTACAAAGTTCTCAATGCTTCGGTTTGCATGTAGGGACCCTCATTATGCTGCCGTGTTAGTGTGAGGCTATTTTGAGCCGTGTTAGTCGTATTAACTAGCGATTTAATTTCACTACTCTGTGCCCCATAGACTAGTGTTATAAGCTAATCTGTTTTTAGAGATAAAACTCTTTACATTTGATTTTAATGAAAACGCATCCCAGAGAACGATTACTCGGTAACCATCTGTTAATTACACCTAGGTTCATTTCTCACCAGAGTTGTCCTTTAAGGCTGCTCTCGCTCGGGTTGATGAGCGGGTCTCTCACCTCAGAAACCTACTTGCTTCCATAAACCATGCAACATAAACGGACCCGTTTGCATCCGCTGGACGCGCTTCGTTATCCAGGTCTGAACGAGGACATAGAGTTCAAGTGTTTTTTATGATGTATTGTCTATATCTTTATGATGATTTTGCTTTGTCTTTCTTACTTTAGTCTTTCTTACTTTTGCTTTTCTGGTCTTTGGGTTTTGTTTCTAATATTGTACACTTGCTTTGTTTTTGTTTTTCTCTCCAGGTAGCCTACGTTAAAGGGGAGTTTGTCTTTGTTATTTTTTTATTTTTTATTTTTTTTTCTATTACGTTGGTATCCCCAATCCTGTACACCTGATTGCCTCATTGGATTAATTGATTGTATTAGTCCTTGTTAGGCTAATTGGATGTTTGTTAGGTTATGGGTGGGGTGTAACATATAAATTGTTAACATTCTCATTCATTGTGTTGCTCTGCCCTGATGAAGACCAATTTGGGTCGAAACATGTTGGCTCTTGTATTTTAAAATGATTTAAGCCATACCAAATAAAGGCTTTTTAATTATTTCCTCATCCTTCACTTAACTGAGTGCCTTGGACCTGCCTTTTTTGCCATTCGTCTTTTCCCTTTCCCAAGAGCACCGATTACAGACTATTTAAACTCCACCAGAGCGCCGGGTTGAATCTGTTACAGGACCCGTTTGCATGTTGTCTAGCACACTACGCACTCCATTCAATGCCCAACGAGCTTCAAATAAACTCAAGAATTGTGATGTAGAAGTAATATTTATATTTTAATATTTGTAATTGTTGCCATGTCAGACATTGTCAGTAGGCTTTTTTTTAATCAACATGAAAATAGATGAATGAACTTCTAATAATTTAAGTGCATTGTAATAAAAATTAACAATTCATTGCTGTAAATTCAATTATTGAGTTTATATAATATATTAGTTAAAAATTTAAAACAGTACAACTGTATAATTTTTTGCAAGGAGTATGTTTATTGTTTTCAATAATTTACAGATTTAATGTGTAGCAAGACCGCTCTAACAACTAACGTTAAATAGAGACCTGCACTCCCGCGGGACCCAGCACAACAGAGTGCGGCGCGGGATCATATTTGATGTGGATGCGGGCGGCAAGATATTATTGTGTACGTGTCGCGGGAAAATAAAATGATTTTGCGGGACTCCCGTTAAGTGGAAATATCTAACAAAATAAATAACTAGAAACAAATAAACTTTTATTTATAATAAAATAAAATCGATTTACAGGCGCGTGGTTCATAGGAACAGCCAAGCCGGCCTACCACACAGTGGCAAAATGTGTGCACCACATAACTCGGGTGAATCGCTTAGTGCTACAGATATTAGTAAGTTCTTGTAAGATAGTCAAATCCATGCGACCATCTGGGACATGTGATAATTTTGCCTGAAGCGTTGTTGTAAAAGTCTACTCCTGAATCCTCATAATACAACCAAGCGTTAAGCTGATAACAGTACAGACCATGGTACAGACTAACGTAAACCGGAAGTTCGTTACCGGCGTGTTCTACGTTGCCATAGCGATCAAGGGAAAGGTCAGAGTTCGGGAAAGTTGTGGATAAAGTTGGTTTCCTAAATTGTAAGTTTCAGTGTTCTAACTTCAGTGTAAGTTAGGGTTTCTGATATTTTTTTGTAGTGCTTTCAAGATTCAATGTAGTTTTAGTTTTTCTATATATTTACATTTAGTTTCAGCCTTTTCGAGTTTCCAGAGTTAATGTGAGAAGCTCAAAGGCATTTCTCAAAGTGTGGGAACATTTAGCTCATGTTGCTCATTTGTACTTTAATTAAATTAAGCACAAATTAGTTTTTTTTTTTAAATGTAAATTTCTTTAATTAAATCTTGGGAACATTTATTTGAGTAATTTTCTAATGTTTTTTTTTTTTTTTTTTTTTGTTAACTGGCAATTTATTTTGTACTTTTAGTGATTGTTATAGTATTTAATAATAATTATTATTATAGCAATAATGATGTATCCTGTTGATGTGTGATTTAGTAAATGTATCCCGGTTAACATATGTGTCTGAATGAATCTCTCTCTCTCTCTCTCTCTCTCTCTCTCTCTCTCTCTCTCTCTCTCTCTCTCTCTCTCTCTCTCTCTCTCTCTCTCTCTCTCTCTCTCTCTCTCTCTCTCTCTCTCTCTCTCTCTCTCTCTGTGTCTGTCTCTGTCTGTCTCTCTCTCTGTCTCTGTCTGTCTCTCTCTCTCTCTCTCTCTCTCTCTCTCTCTCTCTCTCTGTGTCTGTCTCTGTCTGTCTCTCTCTCTGTCTCTGTCTGTCTCTCTCTCTATCTCTCTCTCTATCTCTCTATCTCTATCTCTTTCTCTTTCAGGATGATTGGGAGCACAGCAGTAATGGCAGCACCGGCTCTAGACCCAGTTCAGGTTCTCGACCCGGATCTGGTTCTAGATCAGACAGTAGAGGACGAAACAACCAGTTCAGAGCTCCGGCAAAGGTGACATTAATTAATATTGAGTATATGCCTTGATGTCATCAGGAAATTGGCACAATGTTTCTGAATTTTGACTGCGTGTGTTTTAGAATGGAAACAAGGACTGTTCTTTGGACATCCTGGGGACGGACATTTGGGCTGCAAACCTGGACTGTCATGGGTGAGAGTCACACACATGCATCTAGCCGTACAAATAATGACATATAGTAGGGCTGTGCGATCAATGTAAATAAAACCATAATCGCGATGTATGCTGCGATTTTATTTGAAAAATATATGCCTGGTGTGTTCCAGAGTGAAGCGCGCCACTGTGTTCATTTACACATTTTTTTTACTGTTGTAATGTAAATTTAACTAATTTAATTAAATAACTAATAAAATTAAATAATTTTTATTTTACAGTGAAATATTAGAATAGTAATATTTCGTATTTCGTTTTTAGTCATTTTCATATTTTTATTTATATCATAATAATAAACATGATTAGTAGTATTAGTGTTATATAGCAATATTGATATAATTGTGCAGTCCTTAAAACAATCTTTTTAATTTCCTTCTCCCCCAGTGTAGTTTTACTATAATACAAACTACAGTATGACTAGAGAAACACACTAGAAGTGGTTCATTTAGTGAATAAAGACTGTAGATATGTGTCCATATTTTCAGCGGTCAGTCAGTATTTTCATCAGCTCTGGTTTTTCTGCGTGTGCTTTGCAGTGCTGACTCGCAGTCTAATTTAAAACTCGTCATGGCTAAATTTAATTAATGAGGCCGTCACCTCCACCTTCAGGCCTCTCTCTCTCTCTCTCTCTCTCTCTCTCTCTCTCTCTCTCTCTCTCTCTCTCTCTCTCTCTCTCTCTCTCTCTCTCTGTATTAGACTTGAGCCGTGTGTAAACATGTGTTGAGGTCACCATCAAATAAAAACTCGCCCTATTTATTTTCTAATTGGGCACAATTCACCAGTAGAGGATGAACAATCTTTCATCAAAATGTAATAAGTTTTTCCACCTCTAAAACCTCTTTTCTGCTGATACAAACCAAAATCAAAACCTTTCTCAATAAATATCCTCTTTCACACAGAGTTATGTAATGTCTTCTTGTGATAGATTCTTACATGACCTCAATATACATTGTATGATTTTTTTAAGGCTTCATGGTCAAGGCTGCCATTAGTTTATTGAAAATACAGGGAAAAAAATGGATAGATTGTGAAATATTGTAATTTAAAAGAACTTGTTTTCTATTTGAATTCATGTTTAAATGTAATTTATTCCTGTGATCAGCATCATTACTCCAGTCTTCAGTGTTATGATCCTTAAGAAAGCTTTTACTGCTCAAGATGCACTTATTATTATAATTATCAGTGTTAAAAACAAACCGGAAGGTTGGTGGTTCGATCCCTGGTTCCACCTGACCAAGTGTCCAGGTGTCCATGAGCAAGACACCGAACCCCAAACTGCTCCCGACGAGCTGGATGGCGCCTTGCATGGCAGACACCGCCGTCGGTGTGTGAATGAGTGTATGAATGGGTGAAGGTGAGGCAACATGTAAAGCTCTTTGGATGGCCATAGGGTCTGTTAAAAGCGCTATATAAATGCAGTCCATTTACCATTTAAAAACAGTTGTGCTGCTTCATATTTTTGTGGAAACGTGATACATTTTTTTCCTCCAGATTTTTTGATGAATTGAACATTTAAAAGAATTGCATTTATTTCAAATAGGACTCTTTTGTAGCATTATAAATGCCTTGCTGACACTTTTGCTCAGTTTAATGCGTTCAGCGCTAAACTTGAATTCAGAGTTATGCCACTATAATCCATTCAGAGCTCCATATGGCCTTTCAAAACAAGCTCGAGTCGGTCTTAATTTATTCAGCGGATTTAATGAAGTAAAAGAAAATGTGCCTGAGCTAATTAGCATCTCCACAGAGACGTTAGCAAATCAGTGTGTCTAGATTGAATGAGCTTGTCATCAAAATAGTCATGGTGCTTATTCTGTAAGCAAAGTAAACTTTTGTGATTTTCAGGTAGATTATGACCTAGTTGAAGTGTAAGTCTATAGTTCATATAGTCGCGGATTCCTGCTGGTTGTTTGGTTTTGTATTAAAGGGGGGGTGAAACACCCAGTTTCAGTCAATCTCATGTCAATCTTGAGTACCTATAGAGTAGTATTGCATCCTTCATATCTCCGAAAAGACTTTAGTTTTATCATATTTATAAAAGAAATATAGGCTGTACCGAGTCTTTCCGGAAAAAACCGAGCGCCTGGAGGCGTATCGTGTGGGCGGAGCTAAAGAATGACAAGCGCGCAAAGCGGTGACGTCCTCAAGCGTGGAGGAACCCATCGCTATGTCAGCTAATACAGATAATGATCCAGAATCAAATCTGAGGGAGAAATAAATTTAACAGGAGAAACGGCAACATCAGGACGTCCGTCTCTGTGGTATGTAAGTTACTGTATTTAGTGGCCTCTCCACATTTGTGTGTGTTTACTCGCAGTTTATGAGGACATGATTCGGTTTATGGACTATTGTATGCGACTAAACCTTAGAAGTAGCAAGCAAAACGGTTTTGCACGTCAGACTAGTGTAACGTTACAGAGAACAGCAATGGAGTCCGTTAGCACATTAGAATGACGAAGCACGCGATCGTGTCGTTTACTGATGTTTACTCATGCGTCCGTAGCCGACAGCACAGACATTTGAAGCAGTTTAAGTTAACTCACCGGCTGCTTCCAAAGCAGGACCTTTATCGCTGGGACTGCTCTGTCAAAAACACACTTCTTTGGTCTGATTTGGTGAAGTTCTGTGACAGCAGTGGCGTGTAAATCCATTTTGAGACGGAACTGAAACGATGTTGTGAAGCTTCCCGTCATTTCTGCGTTCAAATCGGTTCAAATGCAGCGCTGCCTTCCCAGAATGCTGTGCTGAAGCGCTGAAGTCGCTCGACGTCACCCATAGGAATAAAGTGGAGCGCGGCGCGGCGCGCCACATAAGTGTTCACGGACGACTGCATCTGAGAGACTGTTTACAGCGTGCTCTAGTCACACGCGCGCGCACCCTTCCGGGAGAAGAGCCCGTACGGCCCATACAAGGACCTTCCGCTCTTTTTAACGTCAAGTAGACCCATACTCGAAAAAAACTCTCCGAAACTTGTGAGAAACCGGAAGGAGTATTTTTGACACAGAAATACTTCATCAAACGTCCAACATTAGTTTTTGAAACTTTGTCTATATTTAGGATGGGAATCCAAGTCTTTAACAGTGTGAAAAGCTCAGTATGCATGAAACAGCATTTCACCCCCCCTTTAATGTTTGTGGTTTGTTTGTGTTCACAGAGGTGCAACGTGGGACATGCAGCCGGAGAAACTGGATTTCTCACAGTTTCACAGGCGGGCGTACAGAGGGACACCAAAACACCTCCCGCACATCGACCGAGAAGGGTGAGAGAGACGTTCCTCTCCAGAACACTGACCTGAGATCAGACACACATAGTCTGAATCACTTCACATTAACGCAGGGCAGCCGGCGGAGCCACAGCACTTATACTCACACTTATATTGGTTTCATTTAAGGCAAATTTGCATGTAAATCTGCATGTGAGGGAGTTAATGTGGCTTGAAGGAGCTCCAGTATTGTTGTGCTGTAATGGGGTGTGGCCATGTGTGTGTGTGTGTGTGCTCTGCTCCCTGCTGACCTCTGCTGGATGAATGCTGCCAGTGGGATATAAATGCACTGAGGGACTTAACCCAGTAAAGTTACGCGTGTGTGTGCGCGCGCGTGTGTGTGTGTATTATATTGTTATACATATGTGTGTATATATACTGTATATACACACATATACACAGGTGTGTGTATATATACAGACACACACACACACACACACACACGTTTGTGTGCCTGTCACGATTAATCGCATCTAATGTAATTTTGTTATATTTTAATATATTATCTATATGTGTGTGCGTCTGCGTATAAATATACACCTGTGTGTGTGTGTGTGTGTGTGTGCTCTGGAAAAAAATAAGAGACTGCTTAACATTGGCACATTAATGAATTTTACAGCACTAGTTCTAGTGTTATGAGCTCCATATTCTCACTATCATACTATACGAGTCACAAAAGCTAAAATATGATGCTCAACAAAAACAGACTTTTGTTTTATTTTGTCTAAAGGTCTAATAAACTGTACTGTTCTGTAAAAAAAAAAAAGGAAAAAAGACTATTTCTGGCTATTATTTGGCATATCAACTTTACAGAGTTAAGATGTTATGGGCTGCTTTATTTATTAAGTTGGTATGAAATTTGAAACGTAAAAGTCTTATAGCATCAGAAACAGTTTTTCATATAAGCAAATAAGATATTGGAATAAATAAGCTCAGAGTCGTTTTGTCATGTCTCGATGTCTGTCTGTTCACAGGATGATAAAGGGCAAATTCGATGATGCTGCTGATGATGATGATGATGGTATTGATCTGGACAACATGGAGAAATTCCTGCCCAGCCTGCCGGTAAGAAGCTCTTACTCAAATAAATCTCTTCTTAAAAACCCTTTTCCTGATAACAGATGAACTGAAGGATGAGTGTTAAACGGTCACTGCTGCTGTTCACTTTATGAGCTCAGATGTGTGTGTGTGTGTGTGTGTGTGTGTGTGTGTGTGTGTGTGTGTGTGTGTGTGTGTGTGTGTGTGTGTGTGTGTGTGTGTGTGTGTGTGTGTGTGTGTGTGTGTGTGTGTGTGTGTGTGTGTGTGTGTGTGTGTGTGGGAGGAGGGTTCCCTCTGGTGTCCAGACACTGAAAGCGGTTTTATTTAAACTGATCCAACAGCGACATCTAGTGGTGATGTCACACTATGACTGTGTGTGTGTGTGTGTGTGTGTGTGTTCATTAGTTTTTTTTCTGTACTGAATTTTCTGTAATGAGTTTATTTTCACTGAGATGGGTGTAGTTGGCGACTGTAATTCAAGACAGAATGAGACACAGAATGAAGTGTTTTAATAGTGTGTGAGATAATGAAGTTGCTACAGCAGTTTATAAATGTATGAACATGAAAGTGCATTGATTATAAATTAAGGCGAGGCTTGGGCTTTCTAATAAATACGATTTCAGTATTTCTAATTAAAAATGTTATGTTTAATTCAATGTGGTTTTTATTTTTTTGGTTGCAATTTCTGAGTGAGAAGGTTTTAGAGTAAATCCTTTAACAGACATTTTTTTCTTTGTTGTACTAAAATAAATATAGATGTATTTACAAAAAATGAATAGAATGACAAACAAACAGCAAAATGACTACAGCTTTAATATTAACATGAGAACAGAACATAAAAATAAAAACTAATAAAAAAATATAATAGTGAAATAAGGCTGTAGTAGTTTCTCTTCTGCTGCTCGCTCACGCCATCTAGTGCTTTCATGATGACATCACCAATAAACTCTCTCTCTCTCTCTCTCTCTCTCTCTCTCTCTCTCTCCATCGCTCTCTCTCTCTCCATCGCTCTCTCTCGCTCTCTCTCTCTCTCTCTCTTTCTCTCTCCATCGCTCTCTCTCGCTCTCGCTCTCTCTCCTGTCTGGCTGCCGGTGAGTTTTCTATCCGTCCAGCCAGTAGCAGGTCAAAGGTCATCTGCGGGCACACGTGTGTGTGTGTGTGTGTGTTCACAGCGGTGGCAGACAGGGTGGAGTGTGTCTGATACCAGCCATTGTTCTTACTCAAGTGATCTTTCGTCTTTCTGCTTGTTGTCTGTGATTTACTGTTCATTTACTGGATGAACATTATTGGGTGTTAAAAGCGTTCTGTGACACACATCATGTACCTCTAATCCGTGACCTCACTGACATCTCGTGTGTGTGTGTGTGTGTGTGTGTGTGTGTTAGGTTAGTGGTGTTGATATGTAGCTGTATTGTATGTCACCTGATCAACAATATCTGCCAGATACAAATACCTTGACACACACACACACACACACACACACACACACACACACACACATGTTGGTCTATGTGGTTTACAGGGACTCTCCATAGGCGTAATGGTTTTTATACTGTACAAACCGTATTTTCTATCCCCTTACACTGCCCCTGCCCCTAAACCTACCCATCACACACACACACACACACTGCCCCTAAACCTACCCATCACAGGAAACATTCTGCATTTTTACTTTCTCAAAAAAACATCATTTAGTATGTTTTTAAGGCCATTTGAATTATGAGGACATTTGATATGTCCTCATAAACCACATTTATAGTGTAATACCAGTGTAATACCCATGTAGTTATACAAATTTGTGTCCTCATAAACCACATAAACAGGCTCACACACACACACACACTCTCTCTCTCTCTCTCTCTCTCTCTCTCTCTCTCTCTCTCTCTCTCTCTCTCTCTCGCACACATACACACACGTACACACTCTCACACATACTCGCACACACACACGCTCGCTCTCTCTCTCACTCACACACATACACATTTTATCTGAGTGTTTGGCTGGTGTGTTTATATTGTGTTGTTGTGGATTTGTGGATGTGTGTGTCATGTGAGCGGATGTTTCTGTGCATTGTAAACTTTTATTGTCTTTAATACAGAGCTGAAGGAAGTGATACACGGTGTGTGTGTGTGATTTATCACGTTCACTCTTCCCATTATTCCCACAAAATTAGCTCTGTTTCCAATAAGGTCAGAGTCAGTCTGTCTGTTTCCGTATAGATGAGGTGTGTGTGTGTGTGTGTGTGTGTGTGTGTGTGTGTGTGTGTGTGTGTGTACTTTAACCCAGAAATTAGTTAAATCTGATAGCACTTTACAGTAAAGTCTTGATTGTTAACATGAGTTAATGCATTTGTTTACATAAACTGAGAATGAGCAATGGATATTTTATAGCATTTATTAATCTGTGTATGGTGGATTTCTTTCAAACATTAAACAGAACTTTTATTTTGGTGGAAACACGCAGGAAGACAATAATACTTCTGTTTGTTGAAAACAACATATTTATAAATGGTTCTTATTACGAATTTGAGAAGCTTTTTGGGAAGAACTAATTTGCATATACCAAAAAAAAGATACTTTTGAGCGACTCAAACATATATCACTTGCAGAGGAGCATTTACTGTGAACAGAAACTGGAAGCTTTGCTGTCTGTACTCCGTCCAAAACATGCAGCATATCAAATAAGATATTTGCACTAATCCAAATCACATTCTCAAATACATCATTTATAAAAAGGTTATGGGGCAACTGACGAGTAGCACCATTTCAGCGCCGATTTTTTTTTTCTTCTCACACTATGAACTTTGAACCCTGACGAGCAAGCTTTGGCACCGCGAGCTTGTGCAGCGCTGCCAGAATCGATCTGTGCATATATTAGAAAACGTAACATTTTGCCGTTTATTTAGTAATTGTTTTCGGCCATTTCGCGATTTCAAATATAAAGTAACATCCAGCAACAAGTAGTGTGATCGACCGATATAGATTTTTTATAACCGATACCGATTATTTGCATGTTTATGTACCGATAACTGATATATGGAACCAATATTTAAATATTTGTGGTATTTCTGTATTTTTTTTATTTTTACAATTATAGCAACAGCACCAACTTTTTAAACACTGTAATTTTTGCAATTTCACTCCTCAATTGCACTTTTTTTTAAATCCAGTGCAAAGTCTTTTTAACATTAATGTTGTTTCATATTTTTATTTATAAATACATGCAGCATATTAACAACAGGCAAAATACATTTACAAAGTCTAATGTTTTAAAATGGAGAACATAAATAAATGAGAGTTGAGTCTATCAACTCCCCATAACTATATAAACATTCATTTTAAATATAGTTTTAAAAGGTTTGTGTGTTTAATAGACTGAATAAAAAAGTGAATATTCTCTGGAATATGCGAACATTGTCAGAAAAAAACACAAATACATCATAGCTATTCCAGAGTCCATCTCATCTGGTACGTTATCAAAATTATTAATAATGTTTTTGTTGGTCTAGATTATGATATGCTGATGACAGAGCGCTGTTTTCATCTCTGCGTTTACACGTCTCGCGGAGATGGGCATACTAATTCTTTTTCACAGAGCTGTAGATATTTTGATGTTTATTATATAAATGTTATATAGCAGACGTTAATATAACTTAAGCAGTTTTAAAGGGTTACTTCAGTGATTAGCAGATAGCTTTGTATCAGTAGAAACCCTGGAGTATATTCAAATGATTGTGCTTTCCCCCCTCATATCTCCCTGAGACAAGAGATTTATGCATTTTATTCCTGGAAAAATTCCTCTCGTGACGCAAATTGATGATATTTGCGTCACAAGAGGAATGTTTGCCCAAAGGCTAAAGACTACAGCCAGCAGAGGGAGCCATTTCCACATGTTTTGAACCGGCGCATGGGGGATGAAGATCACACTCACAGCTCAGCTCAGCTGCAGGCACTCATTTAAATGGAGCTATGCTGAGAGATGTACAGTATTGTTCAAAATAATAGCAGTACAATGTGACTAACCAGAATAATCAAGGTTTTTAGTATATTTTTTATTGCTACGTGGCAAACAAGTTACCAGTAGGTTCAGTAGATTGTCAGAAAACAAATGAGACCCAGCATTCATGATATGCACGCTCTTAAGGCTGTGCAATTGGGCAATTAGTTGAAAGGGGTGTGTTCAAAAAAATAGCAGTGTCTACCTTTGACTGTACAAACTCAAAACTATTTTGTACAAACATTTTTTTTCTTCTGGGATTTAGCAATCCTGTGAATCACTAAACTAATATTTAGTTGTATGACCGCAGTTTTTTAAAACTGCTTGACATCTGTGTGGCATGGAGTCAACCAACTTGTGGCACCTCTCAGCTGTTATTCCACTCCATGATTCTTTAACAACATTCCACAATTCATTCACATTTCTTGGTTTTGCTTCAGAAACAGCATTTTTGATATCACCCCACAAGTTCTCAATTGGATTAAGGTCTGGAGATTGGGCTGGCCACTCCATAACATTAATTTTGTTGGTTTGGAACCAAGACTTTGCCCGTTTACTAGTGTGTTTTGGGTCATTGTCTTGTTGAAACAACCGTTTCAAGGGCATGTCCTCTTCAGCATAGGGCAACATGACCTCTTCAAGTATTTTAACATATGCAAACTGATCCATGATCCCTGGTATGCGATAAATAGGCCCAACACCATAGTAGGAGAAACATGCCCATATCATGATGCTTGCACCTCCATGCTTCACTGTCTTCACTGTGTACTGTGGCTTGAATTCAGAGTTTGGGGGTCGTCTCACAAACTGCCTGTGGCCCTTGGACCCAAAAATAACAATTTTACTCTCATCAGTCCACAAAATGTTCCTCCATTTCTCTTTAGGCCAGTTGATGTGTTCTTGGGCAAATTGTAACCTCTTCTGCACATGCCTTTTTTTTAACAGAGGGACTTTGCGGGGGATTCTTGAAAATAGATTAGCTTCACACAGACGTCTTCTAACTGTCACAGTACTTACAGGTAACTCCAGACTGTCTTTGATCATCCTGGAGGTGATCATTGGCTGAGCCTTTGCCATTCTGGTTATTCTTCTATCCATTTTGATGGTTGTCTTCCGTTTTCTTCCACGTCTCTCTCTGGTTTTGCTCTCCATTTTAAGGCATTGGAGATCATTTTAGCTGAACAGCCTATCATTTTTTGCACCTCTTTATAGGTTTTCCCCTCTCTAATCAACTTTTTAATCAAAGTACGCTGTTCTTCTGAACAATGTCTTGAACGACCCATTTTCCTCAGCTTTCAAATGCATGTTCAACAAGTGTTGGCTTCATCCTTAAATAGGGGCCACCTGATTCACACCTGTTTCTTCACAAAATTGATGACCTCAGTGATTGAATGCCACACTGCTATTTTTTTGAACACACCCCTTTCAACTAATTGCCCAATTGCACAGCCTTAAGAGCGTGACTATCATGAATGCTGGGTCTTGTTTGTTTTCTGAGAATCTACTGAACCTACTGGTAACTTGTTTGCCACGTAGCAATAAAAAAAAAATACGAAAAACCTTGATTATTCTGGTTAGTCACATTGTACTGCTATTATTTTGAACAAGACTGTAAGTGTTTTAACTTCTCAAATTAATTTCTATGAAAGTTAAGCTTCCAAAGGCATGAACTGAAAACGCGTTGTGAATGTATGCCGCGAATGTGGTCGCGATTACCTCATCTCTCATCACGAGAGCTCATCAGCTCATTTATGACGTTAAATGTAATCTGACTCCTAATCTGAGTCTGCCGTGAGACTCACGCGGCAACTCCATTCGTTATATTGAACACAGACGTTCAGTATTTAATTGTACTTTCTGAACTCAGTCACTGTAAATTAATCCAGTAGCGGTGGCTTTGGGAATGGCCTCACAGGGCAGCAAAGCATTCTGGGAATTGTAGTCTTTCCTCCCCATGAGACAAAAATACATTTTCTGTCTTTTCTCAGTCTAGAAGACACCAAATTCAAAAATAATTTCACATTTCTACTGCATTGATGACCCAGTTTAAATACAGATTCCTCTTCCCAGCGCTGAAGTACCCCTTTAAATGAGTCAGTTACATACGATGACTAGCCAATGCTGGAGCAACAATCCGGTGAGTGAACAACTGAACGCAACTTCAAGAGATGAGCATAAACATAGAGAGAGAAATACGTTTCCAACATGCTTTTATTCATGACTGTTTTATTTAAA
Organism: Pseudorasbora parva; assembly: GCF_024679245.1. Taxonomy (NCBI): domain Eukaryota; kingdom Metazoa; phylum Chordata; class Actinopteri; order Cypriniformes; family Gobionidae; genus Pseudorasbora; species Pseudorasbora parva. The sequence goes on from NC_090189.1 coordinate 5,932,174, forward strand.
TCATGTCAAGTTACATATTTATTGGGACATGACGGATTACCTGACTGACTCCGATATTACAAAACTGATACCCGATTATGGGAAAATGCTTAAATATAGGGAAAAATATCGGGAAACCGATATATCGGTCTATTGCTAGCAACAAGACATTTCATGTGCTCTTGGGGGCCGCCTGGTGGCCAGGGCTGCTTAGTTTGCGTATGCCTTGGGCCGGCCCTGCGTCTTGCTCTCGCTCACTGCGGATAACGGTTTAAATGAACACTCTTTGAGTGCTGATCAAGAGTTTTGTGACAGCAATTTAAGGGTCGCGAGACTCGCGACTCTTGTCCCAAATATAACAGGCTTCATTCAGTTATTGAAACAAATATTAATAATATTAATTGAAGTTTTAGAGCATATTGAGCGCTCCGAGCGAGCTGTGCTGTGCTAAACATGGAGCTTTTCCTTGACATGGTAAATAATCACACCAGTGAAAGCAGTGCATTTATCCTTTATTCATGCAATATCTCTTCAGTCAGTACAGTAGCCTACACTTTAGTGTTTCTGTTTAACGTTAAATAAAATGAGGCATGGTATGCTAACTGTATCTTACATAGCTTGCATATAACTTTATCTCGCGGCTCAACAATTCCAGACATGGCTTTTTAGATTTTGGAGTTAAAATCTCTTTCTCTGCTGCGGTCGAGTTGAGCTCTGCACTTTCTGCCGTCTTCACTGTCAACTTTCAGCAGCGACTCCTGTGACCTGTCCCTGAACCCTCAGGCGCGCTCTCACTCGCAAAGCAGACAGCCACGCCTCTACTACCGCAGCGTTTTTTTTGTTTTTTTTTTGCTTAAATTTTTTTTTTTATTTGAATATTAATTTTCAACATCGAAATTCGTTTTTTTAAAAACTATTCGAATATATATTCGAATTTAGAATATTCGTTGACAGCCTTAGTCTGTGTGAGTGTCTGTGTGTTAACTGTACTTCAACTATGTAGTTAAATCAGGAAGACTAATAAGGTCTCAGTTGTTAGTTAATGCATTAGTAAACATAAACTAATGATGAACATTTATTACTCAAGTTTATCTGGGTTTTGCATCATATGTTTTGACTCGTATGCGGTGTATGTGTGATCAGAGGTCCGTCTGTGATGGGTCATATATTGTAGACGTGTCTAGTTCCTGCAGAACAAAAGGCCTCCGGCGGGCCAGACACAGAGCGCTCGCTCCCCTGAGCTACGTGCAGCCCGACAGGAGCAGAGAGAGAGAGCGAGACCCCGGCAGCTCTGACAGAGAACAATAAGGAGGTCAGACACCCCCTCCCTTTCCTGTGATTGTCAACCAGACGACACATACAGCTCTTACCTGCTCGCTCTCGCTAACGCTGGGTCAATGAGGGAAGCTTGGATGCAGAATCATCTTTTGGGAGTTGTGGAATTTGTGGGCGTTTGCTAGTTGGCCAATTCAAGCGACTGTGACGCGTCATGTTACAAAACCATGGTGCTTAAATATAAATACAGCTATTTTAAACTGATAAAAAAGAGAGACATATTTACAGTGTCTTCTTAGTTCATCACTAGTACTGTTATTCCAGTATTTAAGTTCAGTTTGTGTCACCCTGCAGTGTTTGTGCTGTTACTAAGCAACTGTTCCCTAGCAACTGCATCTCCCTAGTAAACACCTACAACTGCATAGCAACTGCCTGGTGACCAAACAGAACACCCAAGTAACCTCATATAGCAACTCCCTGGTAACCAAACAGAACAGCTAAGCAACTACATAGCAACTCCCTGGTGACCAAGCAGAACAGTTTGGCAACTGCATAGCAGAACAGCCTAGCAACCTCAGAGCAACTCACTGGTGACCAACCAGGACAGTCTGGCAACTGCATAGCAACTCCCTTGCGACAAACTAAAACTGCCTAGCAACCTCATAGCAACTCACTGGTGACCAACCAGGACAGTCTGGCAACTGCATAGCAACTCCCTTGTGACAAACTAAAACTGCCTAGCAACTGCATAGTAACTCCCTGGTGACCAAGCAGAACAGCCTTGCAGTTGCATAGCAACTCCCTGTGACCAAGCAAAACAGCCTAGTAACTGTAGAAGAATTTAACACTTGCATAGTGTTTGTGATTAACCAGAATAGCCAAGCAACTCCCTGGTGACAAAGCAGAACAGCTAAGCAACTGCATAGCAGAACAGCCTAGCAACACACTGGTGACCAACCAGGACCGTCAAGCAGAACAACTTGGCAACCTCATAGCAACTCCCTGGTGACAAAGCAGAACAGCGTGGCAACCTCATAGCAACACCTTTGTGACCAGAAAATCCTAGCAACTGCATAGCAACTGCCTAGTGACCAACCAGAACAGCCTGGCAACCTCATAGCAACTCCCTGGTGATCACCCAAAACTGACTAGCAATCGCATGGCAACTCACTGATATGCCAAGTCTTTATTAATTATGTGTCATACATTATGGGGCTACATGATATGTTGAGGAGTAGACATTTGATTGACACCGCAACCAAAAAATGATTTTTCGCTGTTACACCATCATTACCTCATCACTGTATCTCTGTGCAGACCAATCAGGATTGAGTGGGAGGAGTCCTCGTTAACCACTCTGTGAACATGGATTTTAATTTAAAGGTGGGGTAAGTGCTTTCTGGTAACCGTTGTTGATATTTCATATCACCAAAACAAACACACCCCTACCCCCAAAAAGGGACTCGGTCCTAAATTGATAGCTCCGCCCCACACATACGTAACCCAGGCAACGACTATGGCAGAATCTGCATTACTAATCCAGGTCGAATATTCAATGAAAAAGTCACCCCTTCCATCACAAAAACACAAACCGTTCTCATGAACAACTCTATAGAACACGAGCACGACAGTCCAGCTAACGACATATTACAATTATGACCAGATTAGAGTTATAGCGATCACAAAACACAAACCGTTTTCATGAACAACTCGATAAAGTTAGTAGGCTCTACAAGCTCGATAGTCCAGCTAACGACATATATTACAATAATGACCGGATGGGTAATATAGATGTAAAGAGGAAACAAACACACCGGTATATTAGGAGTATAGTATCTTACCTGTCGAACACATTTGGTGAGCTGATCTTAAAACAGACACTGAGGGGATTTAGTCGCTCCATACGGTGTGGAAATGAACGGGTCTTTATCATCGCTGAAGTGAGACACAATACGATCGCAAATGGACAAACAAGCGAACATGACACGAGCATATTCAAGCAAAAGCAGCATATATTAGTTCTTTCTTGGCTAATGTCCGTCCTGTGTGACTCGTGTGTTTTGAATAATGACGCGCACTGAGCCTCTCTTCTCACCTTAGACACGCCCCTTACCTGCTGATTGGCTACAAGTTTGTTATTCCACTCAGCCCGAGTCCTTTTTCTAAAACAGTTTTGAAATAACACTTACCCCACCTTTTAATATTTAGCAATTTTATGTACTTTTGACTATTTTTTTATTCTATTTTCTATTTATTATTATTATTCTATTTTTCTAGTTTCTTTTTAGTTCATTTTAAGTCTTAATGTTACTTTAAAAAATTTGACATTTTGCCTTTGCAACTGATTAAAATAATTTAAAAAATATTATATTTATTTTATTTCAGTTATATTTAAAATTTTGGTTAACAACACTGTCCAGTAATCATTAAAGACTGGGAAAAGCCATGGAAATTCATTGGTCAAAAGGTGTGGGAATCCAGTTTCTCATTCCCTCTGTTTCTCTTTCTTTGGAAAACTTTTCGTATGTGTGTGTACAGTTAATGTGCTTCGATTGGAAGGTGTCCATTTTCTCTCTCTCTCTCTCTTTCTGGTCGTGGTCACACGCCAAGTGTTCGGCACTTTGACTGATGGTTCATTGTCTTCCTCATTCCACCCCGCTAGCGGTGCAGGAATTCCTGTGTCACTTTCCCTCTTGGAATTCCGCATCATTATCCGGAATGTGGTGACACTGACTCGCGAACAGGAAAAGGGTCACGTTAATACCAGAGGTGACGGTTTCAGTCATCCTGCAATAGTGATGCTAACAAAGAACTGTGTCTGTCCAGTGAGCGCTAAGTTTAGAATCACAGGATCATATGAGCAAAACTCACACGGGACGCTCTGGCTTTGTTCAGGCATTCTGCAAATATCAGATATTTTTGGTGCATCCGTGTATTATATCCGTTTATTTTAGTTGTCTGAATAGTAAAGGAAAATGCATGAAATTAAGTCTCTGTTGCTAAATGAGGATTATTATCATCAACAGAAATGTTTTAATAGTTTTAGTTAATTGAAATAAAGCTGGTGTGTGTATATATATATGTGTGTGTGTGTGTGTGTATTTGGGATTCAACAATACAGTTAGTCCACGGTTCAATACATACCTCGGTTTTTAACCACGGTTTTTCGGTTCAGCTCGGTTTTTGTGCTATTCTATTCTTAGGTTAAGGAGAAAATGTTTTTATTGCAATACTTTTTCTTGATTTTACTTAAAAGTCTTGAAAACCCTTACTTAAAACTTTACCTAAAAAACCTTGCACACATTCCCAGTGTATTGTATAATATAAAATAAATATATATAAAGATTTACAGTGGCAGCTCAGAGATGTACAGTAGCATTTAAGTATGAAATCGAATGAATAAATGTAGGCTAAAATTAAAACTACATAGTCTTCAATATACAACATTTATTAAAAGCTGCTGTATTAAAGGTGTTTTTGTGTTAACAAAATTTTAGAGGTGAACTGTCCCTTTAAGGACAAGCGTTCATTAGGCTGCTGCTGTCAATTAAAGACCTGCTCATATCTCATATACAGACGCACACGATTTTACTTTCACTTTAGACATAACCGACTGTGTTTATATGTTAACCTTGTGTGTATTCGACAGTATTAGCGCAGTAAGACTGTCCAGTAATCACGTGTTTGACAGACGTTTAGTGCGCGCACTCAATGCAAAACTCTTTAGCAAATGTTTAATCTGCAAGGCTTTAAAACACGGGTATACACCCCTTAACTGTAGTGCATATGATTGGATATTTGCTCATATCAGCGCGTAGACTCACAGGCACACTCAAACAGAGCCGAAATAAACTGAGAGAAATATTTCAAACGGAGAGAAATGGAAATAATGAATTAAATGCGAAACCGGAAAAAACTCAATTCACCAGCGCGTATTGAACCGTGAATGCCGTACCGAATGTGTTCCGAGTATTGTGGCATACCTAATATATATATATTAGTAGAAAAACTTAAACTAATTTAAAATTTAAAAGGTTGCTTTGGCAATTAGCTGTAATATGTTTGTTGAAGCACTAACATTTTTAATATATTTTTTTTTAATATTAACTGGAAATGAATAAAAACTCAAAGTAAAACTAATGTAACCTAAATAGCATTATTTATACATAATTTAAAAAAGAAAAAAAAATGAAATGACAAACTGACAATATATATATAAAAAAAAAAATCAAAATATGAATAAAACTAAAATAAAAGCTAAAATAACACTTCAAATTAGATATGTGTGCAGTATGAACAAACCCTCAGTATAGAGTTCAACAGTCGGGTTTGGGAAGGAAAAACTCCATTCATTTTCTCCAGAGGGAAATAGAGCTCATAAACCTTTAAAGCTACGAGGCTGTTAATCAAAGGCATTTGCTTCTGTTGAAGCCGTCAGCCTGGATTATTACAGCTTAAGATTTAAAATAATGAACAGAATTCCAGGTGAAAAACTACATTACCCATGATGCTGTACTGAAGATTCTACCAATCAGTCAAACATGCTCCACAATATCTCTTTAGCTCCGCCCACTCCCATGAAGCACTGTGAAAGATGTAATCTAGTATCCCTACAAACTTAAAATACTGAAATGTTTGTATATAAATGCATGTTTTGCAATGAACTTAAAATGTTGTTTTTATACATTATAGTTAACATTTGTAAATGATTAGTTTTATATTTCTCGTTCGTTTTCAATTGATTATGCTGTTTGCAATGCTTCATGGGATTGTAGTTCTTTTCCTCTCTAAAGCCGTTAAGTTTACAGTTTTAAACCCTATATCTTTTTGTCAGATTAAAAAAATGTTTTTGCTTCAAATCAAAGTTTGTAGTGCTGTGATTCAGCTCGTGGTTCAGGGCTTATAACTCTGTTAAAATCCCTATGGGGATCAAATTAATGGGGGGAAAAAACACTTCCAGAACCAATATCCAATCTCAATCTCGCCAAACAGCCAATCTCAGTACAGGAAATCAGCTAGATACTGTACACATGGTTCCTGGTTGGTGTCTAGACAATTTATGGACTAGTTTAAAGGGATAGTTCACTTTAAAATGATAATTCTGTCATCCTTTACTCACCCTCAAGTTGTTTCAAACCTGTATGAATTTCTTTCTTCAGCTGAACACAAGGGAAGATATTTTGAAGAATGTCAGTAACCAAACCGTTAACTGGAGCCATTGACTATTTTTTTCCCTACTATGGAAGTCAATGGCTCCAGTTAACGGTTTGGTTACTGACATTTTCAAAAAATATCTTCCCTTGTGTTCAGCTGAAGAAAGAAATTTGAAACAACTTGAGGGTGAGTAAAGGATGACAGAATTTTCATTTTAAAGTGAACTATCCCTTTACATGCTAAGTGGGTTCAGGTTAAAGCACTTTCCTAGGAATAATTTGAAATCAGCTGTTTGAATTATTTGCAGATGTTTCTAGCGGTATGTTCACGGTTTCCAATTCCACATTCAATTTCAGGGTTTAAAGCTGCTGGAGTGTAATATTAAAGACCTGTTGAGCCTCTCTGGCTAATCTTTCTGAAATTAGTTCCGCTCGGACTGTTTAAATCAGAGGATGTGATATTCTCTCTGTCACGGTTCATCAGCATCCTCTGACGGGAAGCGTCTGCACCCACTTCAGGTTAATGTCTTAATCCACGGCGTTTTCAATTCCATAACCCGCTAATATCATGTGTGGCAGGGCGAGTTCGTGTTCGCGTTCGCTCTGCGAGGGAAGATTTGGTGTCATTTTCTTGGCATGAGTGAATGTTGAGCTGTCGTTCTGCGGGTCGATCTGGTTAGCTGTGATGATTCTAGGGCTGGTGTCGAGCTCCATCCTGTCCAACCTGAACCATTCCACTGACTCAAAGTAAAAGTCTTTTTGTGTGTTATACTTGCACGGTAAAAAATTATTTAGAAAAAAGTTACCTGGTTGCCTCAATTTTGAGTTAATACAATGAACATTTTTTGAGATTCGACAACCTTTATTAAAATATTATTAAAAGATTTTGTAAGCATATTGGGTAACTGTGTGTGTTTTATTTCTGATGATGCAGTGAAACATGCCAAATAGTGCTATTTTGATGATTTATCACATTTTATGTGGTTCAGATACAATACTATTTTGAGCTTCTATTTATTAAACAATTTCCTTCATTGTATCAACTCAAATTTTTTATTTCAATTAACTCAAAATTTTAAGGCAACCAGGTTACTTACTTTTTTAAGTTAAACCAACAAAAACCAACACATTTTTTTACAGTGTGGTGGTTAATGGAAATAATAAAAGTGTAGCATGCCAAAAAGTCAAATGAAATTCATGCTATGTCTTTTGAATTGTCTCGTATCACATACTGGAACTGAAGATCAAAGTGACATTTTTTTTTCAGGAATTAATTTATTTAATTGTATTCATTCTCTCTCTCTCTCTCTCTCTCTCTCTCTCTCTCTCTCTCTCTCTCTCTCTCTCTCTCTGTGTTTCTCTCTCTCTCTCTCTGTGTTTCTCTCTCTCTCTGTGTTTCTCTCGCTCTCTCTCTCTCTCTCTCTCTCTCTCTCTCTGTGTTTCTCTCTCTCTCTCTCTGTGTTTCTCTCTCTCTCTGTCTCTCTCTCTCTCTCTCTCTCTCTCTCGCTCTCGCTCTCTCTCTCTCTCTCTCTCTCTCTCTCTCTCTCTCTCTCTCTCTCTCTCTCTCTCTCTCTCTCTCTCTCTCTCTCTCTCTCTCTCTCTCTCTCTCTCTCTCTCTCTCTCTCTCTCTCTCTGTGTGTATTCACTGTCTGTGAATGTCCTGGGTGCGTCCCAAACAGCTCCCTAGTTTCCTATGTGGTGAATCAGTATATTGTGTACATGAATGTGGCGACTCCCTGAGCAGTGCCCTGACAGCTGAACCAGGAGCTGATTGAGACCCCTTGCGCACCATAATCGAGTTCTCTTTGCACCTGAAGGAACAGTAACACACAGAATGATGCCAAAAAAAACCGGGTATCCGAGTATTCTCATAAGAGCAATCTTAAATGAGCTTAAAAAAGAAAATGAGATGCGTGTGACAGCGAGTCAGATCCACGTCATGTTCGGCAGCAGCGACTAAAATAAATGTATTATTTATGCAGTGCAGACAGTTTAATACTGATGATTTTGGCATACAGCTCGTAAAAACCCAAAATTCCAGTCTCAAAAATTAGCATATGATGAAAAGGTTCTCTAAACGAGCTATTACCCTAATCATCTGAATCAACTAATTAACTCTAAACACCTGCAAAAGATTCCTGAGGCTTTTAAAAAGTCCCAGCCTGGTTCATTACTCAAAACCGCAATCATGGGTAAGACTGCCGACCTGACTGCTGTCCAGAAGGCCATCATTGACACCCTCAAGCGAGAGGGTAAGACACAGAAAGACATTTCTGAACGAATAGGCTGTTCCCAGAGTGCTGTATCAAGGCACCTCAGTGGGAAAGTCTGTGGGAAGGAAAAAGTGTGGCAAAAAACGCTGCACAACGAGAAGAGGTGACCGGACCCTGAGGAAGATTGTGGAGAAGAACCGATTCCAGACCTTTCATGCCACGCCGCATTGAAGCAGTCATTTCTGCAAAAGGATTCCCAACCAAGTAATTATTTGAAGGTTGAATTTTTTTCGTATTAAAAACACTTTTCTTTTATTGGTCGGATGAAATATGCTAATTTTTTGAGATAGTAATTTTGGGTTTTCATGAGCTGTATGCCAAAATCATCAGTATTAAAACAATAAAAGACCTGAAATATTTCAGGTGGTGTGCAATGAATCTAAAATATATGAAAGTTTAATTTTTATCATTACATTATGGAAAATAATGAACTTTATCACAATATGCTAATTTTTTTGGAAGGACCTGTGCGTGTGTGTGTGTGTGTGTGTGTGTGTGTGTGTGTGTGTGTGTGTGTGTATATATATATATGTAATATGTGTGTGTGTGTGTGTGTGTGTAATATTTGTACATTTAGGTATCCCAAATTTGTAATTGTGCATGTTTCATGTTATGGTCAAATAATATCTTAAAGGGTTAGTTTTACACGATATGTGGAGTAGACATTTGATTGACAACGTAACCACGACGCCGAGTTCTCACTGTTACATCATCATGACCTCATCACTGTATCTCTGTGCAGACTGATCAGGTCATAGTGGGAGGAGTCCTCATTCACTCTGTGAACATGGATTCTGCTGTGACCTTTGACCTCTGGAATGTGGCGGAATGCATACGTTTCCTGCCGCGGGCGAATCCCCCGCTGTCTCGTCTGCACGCTGACCAACAATCCTACAGCCCGGAGGTCAAAGGTCACACTCAGCGGGGACGTGCCCAGCCGTGTGTGTGTCACTGGCTTTGATCTGTCAGCCATCGTGCACAGGACATACACAATCATTCGTATTGTTTCACATTTAAAAAAAACAACAAACCCCTATTTCAAATAAACCAAAGGTCTCCTCCCTGCGGCTCGACTGCGATCCTTTATTCTGGAGTAATTATTCATCACATACCTCTTCGGATGCTTGCGTTGTTTTGGCTGTATGTATTTTAAAATATGTCTCAGTGCTATGCTTTTTTTTTTTTTTTTGCACAAAAATAATAATTGAGGACTTTAATCATGGCAAACGAAAACTCGTGCCTCGCTTTCCTTCGCTTCACGCTTGTGTAAATATTGACATATTTAGGCGCTTTGAAGTCTGAATGTGTTTCGTGTGGTTGAGATTATCATCTGGAGAGCATTACAGCGGAGACGTCCAACTTGTGACATCCTGCAGGATTGCAACAGTAGCTCCACACACACACACACACACACAGAAGATGAATGGAGGTTTGAGGAGCCGCCTCTCAGCCACGGAGGAAGTTCCTCATGAATTTAGAGACTCAGATTTGATGGATTCTGATGGGGCGAAACCCAAAGTGGCAGTCGTAACCTCACCAGTCTTTCCGTTGTCTCTATGGCTGCGTTGACATTTCTCTTTCTGTTGTTTTCCACACACATCTGGCACAGATCAGATCTTGTTGCTTGCATGTGAACAGAAAAATTCTTATTAGATGAGACTTTTTGGTGTCATCTGAGCCACATCTAAACACTCATCATATCCAATTCTCTGAATTCAGGACCTTTTTTTTTGGCATGTTTTGGGAAAATGTTATGAATAATGTAATGTGGAACTTGGCTTCAGCCATTTTTATTCGATTGGATTGTTATCATTGCTCAACTTTCAAATATAAAATGTGAGACAAAACATATACACTGCCGTTCAAATGCTTTTTAAATGACTTCTGAAGGATCATGTGACACTGAAATCTGGAGTAATGATGCTGAAAATTCAGTCTGATCACAGGAATAAATTACACTTTACTATATATTCACATATAAAACAGTAATTTTTCAACTGTAATAAATTTCATAATATTATTAATCAAATAAACACAGCCTTGGTGAGCAGAAGAGACATAAAAAATATGAAGTATTTCTACTTTTGACTGGTCGTATTATTATTTTTAATTGATTATTTATAAAAAGACTTAATTACAAATATCGTTTTTAAAACAATATTGAAAATAATATAAAAAATTATTGTCGAGATGCATTACAGTACAGAAAGTTTCAGGCAAACTGTGCGTAATTGAAATAGAAATAATTCTAAATTTCGTCTTGTGTAAAGTTTTTGAATGTATGAGAATTTCGAAATGTTCATTTTCATTTGTGTGTCGAGTTGTTTATTCCTCATAATCATATAGCCTGGTCTTTATATGTAAAAGAGAGGCCAGGATATTCTCCAGACATTCACTGTTCGTGTTTCTGCTGAAGAAAGTCAGTCATACAGGTTTAAAACCACACAAGAGTGAGTCAGTGAAGACGTTTTCATTTCTGAATGAAGTTCTTACTTCAGTGCAGGTCAGTCAAGGTCCAGCCAGATCTTTGACGCGATATATTTTACATTATGAATGCATCCGGAGGTGTTTTTCTTAAGTTTCAGTTGATTTTTGTAATAAACGTGATGGCTGACGACTTTCTGTGTCCGACTTTGGCTGTGTTTTTGTGTGGGGGCGGAGTTAAGGGTTAGAAGCCCTTATTACTGAGCCGACAAGGAAAAGCAGCCAATTACACTAATCTCCTGCCACATCTGTGTCCAATCAGAGACAGCCAATCAGCATACAGTGGTTTTGGCTTCATAGACTCAGAAGGGTTAGAAACAGAAACCCTGAGGTGTGTGTGTGTGTGTGTGTGTGTGTGTGTGTGTGTGTGTGTGTGTGTGTGTGTGTGTGTGTGTGTGTGTGTGTGTGTGTGTGTGTGTGTGTGTGTGTGTGTGTGTGTGTGTGTGTGTGCGTGCTGCTACTGCACCTCAGAGCTCAAGAATGTTCCATTATGCTGTGAAATGGAAGGTTGTCAGAGTTTAGGGTTTTATTACCCATCATGCACCAGTACTTGTTTCCCAGATCTGGCCGATAAAGGTTTTAGCCTTCTGCAGTACCCAAGAGAGATCTTTTAAAACTTTATCTTCTCTTCAGTGTATACTGTAGATCCTGTGGCTCTCTTGTGTTTGTAGATAATGTTCATATAGCAGAACACACCACAGACTGACCTCTGAAGTCACATGCACAAAATGATTCATGACGTATTTTCGTGTGAAACAATATTATGAATAATGAAGGGTGGGACTTGATTTTAAACATCTGTGTTTGACTGAATTGAATTGCTCGGATGTCAAGTAATGGGTCATGTGACAATTTGATGTCATTAACTTACTCAGTAGAGGACTAGGGTGCATGTGTATGTGTGTGTATATATATATATATATATATATATATATATATATATATATATAATTTAAATACAAATATTTAGAAATACAAAAAAAATTCCATCATGGTTGCATTTATTGTACAAAATTAATTTATTGAGTACCGGTAAATAAGAATAAAATGAGTTGTTTTACACAACAGTTATAAAAGGCACCATTGTGAATTATTGGAATAAAAAAAGAAATCAAATGTCTAATTGAGTTTCTGGGGAAACATAGCATAGTTACCACGACAATAATACCATGACTTTACTAAAATAATTCCTAAAAATCATTTATTCAGGTTCCTCAGAAAATGGCCAGCCTCATGAGATGTCATTTTTGTCAACAACAAAAAAAAAGACTTGGGCAATTATTTTAGGAAGGTGACGATATTGCAAAAATATGATTTATTCTAAAATAAACCAAAAAAAATATATCTTTAATGTTGACTTGTATATAAGCTGTAAATATATATTTTGTTGTTGTATTCCTCATGTCTGTTCTGGTTTGTTCTCTCTCTGTCTGCAGGTTTTTCCTCCTCTGCCTAATGAAGCTGAGATCGCACACGCTAAAAAACTGTTTCGGCGCCGGAGAAATGACCGCCGGTGAGTCACTCTCACAACACGTCATGACCTTCTCCTTATGCTCAGAGCTCAGAGCGCTGCGTTACTGTCCGACTCGCTTCCAGTTGTTTAGTGAAAGCATTGAGCACTGCGCTGACGTTAGACTCTTAAAGCAGAAAACACACCAGCTCACACTTTCCACACGTGTCCGAGTCGAGTGTAATGAGCGCATCAGCCGGTGTGTTCGTGTTGTGTTTGGAGTAAAACTCAACGCTCTGTATCTGCATGCTCTTTGCTCATAATCTTCACCGTTGATGCATAAAACCACTTCCACCTTACTGCTTTCACGTTTTGACTTTGACCTCATCGGAACATTTCTCTGTTGTGATTTGCAGTTGCTAAGAAACTGCGAAAAAGTAAATATTTTGGGCTAAACTTGTGTGAAGGAGAAAGCAGAGGGTGAAAGAAAGCAAAACCCTTCTATTATTCATGGCTTTGTTAATGCACAGAAAAGCTCTGGTTGTCATCGGTCCGATGCCCTTGTGTGTGGAACCCAGTCCGACTGGATGTGTTCAGTGGATGTTTCTCATGTTTGCTTTGTGGTGCCGCCGTATTCAAGGACGCTTATACAGTACTGAGCTTTTTGCTTTGACAGGGTGTGTGCAACAGAATAGGTGGTTAATGTCTGAATAAAGGCTCCCAGATTCCCTGCGGCCTGGCCGTCAGTGGCCTTTACCGTTGGTTTTGAAGCCTAAATACAATCGACAGAAGTATAAAGCTGAAAGTAGGCTGTAAACGAATACATCATGGTCACATGACTTTCAGTTTTTAATGAAAAAATATTTTCCCTGTAAGCTTTAGAATAAATAATATAATCTTTAAAATTCAAGCAATACCCAACCCTACTGATTAAATAAGTTTACCTGTTTGCGCAATGATGTTTAATGTCCCGACAACCTCTGCAGTCCCATTCGGACACTTGTTTGCAAGTAAAAGCTTTAAAAACACACAAGGGGGTATTACTGGTGTATTTAACGGCCTTATTTCAGGCTTTTAACCAAAAACCCATCGACTTTGGGACGATGGAACCGGAAGTGCTAAAAAAGTGCCTATGAAAATACATCAGCCCTGCAGCACTTAATAAAACCACCCACAGCAGCTTTGCATCGTGTTTGCAAGTTTTGCACGGGCACATTTTTGCATGTTTTACTTGGATTTTGACTACAAAAGTTAGAAGTAGGAGTAAAAACAATCTAGAGAATAAATCTTTAGAGAGCGAGAGTGTGTGCGCGAGTCAGTATTCACCTCACAACACAAGACGATTCTCTTCCCACATCCCTCTCTCTCTCTCTCTCCCACTCCTCTAACACAAGGCTTTTCAGCCTGTTATTGCTGGTGTTGGCCACCCACAATGCTTTGCTGCTGCCAGAGAGGACCCTGCGGTCATGTTTTTTGTTGGCATCAGTTCTTGCCTTTTTCTTTTTCTCTCTTTCTCTAGATTAGTTTGCTGAATCGAAAAACATCTTTATAAAATGCAGCATATTTTTTGGACAGAATCTTGGAGGAAAGTAGTTAAGATTTATTAAAAGCTAGTCAACTAGAGTGTGTGTGTGTGTGTGTGTGTGTGTGTGTGTGTGTGTGTGTGTGTGTGTGTGTGTGTGTGTGTGTGTGTGTGTGTTTATCCATGTAAACTCACACATACTCAAATTAGTTTTTACATACTTTTAGTATAAGGGTGCGTTCACACTTGTAGTTCGGTTCGTTTGGTTCGTTTGGTCCGGACCAAAAAACAAAAACAAACATAATAGTCCTGGTCCGCTTAGCGTTCACACGGGCATTTTTAACAGCGAACCTAAAGTTACCGAACCAAAGGCACAGGGAGACGCTCACAACCTGATTGGTCGGCTTATATGACGTAGGAGCTCGTTTACCGAACATTCAAAACAATGCTGTGTGCGGATTACACGCGATCATTTTATGCGTGTACATGGTATTATTTTTTACCAGAGAACTCAAGAAGAGCTCATGAAATGTTCAAAACAACGCTGTGTGCTGGATTAAACGCGATCATTTTATGCGTGTACATGTGGCATTATTTTTACCCGCTGAGAACTCATGAAGAGCTCATAAAATGTTCAAAACATTCAAAACAGCAGCAGGATTTCCTCCGTTGTGCAGAACAGAGACGGCCGCTGTCGTCTGTACCTGCTAATAATGGGCAACACAGGAACTTTGATGAGAAGAGCCAGGGATGCTTTTTGTGTGTTTTTTCTAGCATTTTCGAAACATGCTCGTCTGACCAAATATTGATTAGGCACTTCCTCGTTGCTCCACGTTTGCCCTCTAACGTTAAAGTTATTCATTTTGGATACACCGATCTTTCCACGTCGTCAAATCAGCTGCATTATGCGTCGCATCTTGTGACATTACGTCCGGTTTTTGGTCCGTGTTGCGTTCATATATCAATCGAACCGCGACCCGTCTTTTTAGCGGTCTCGGTCCGCTTGTTTGGTGCGCACCAGGGTTCGGATGGCAGCGTTCACATATGTTCAAATGAACCATTCTAACCAAGCAATCACACCAGGGTTCGTTTTAATCGAACCAAACATGACAAGTGTGAACGCACCCTAAAAGACAGTTTGAGTTTGCGATCGGCAGATTCATCTGGTGTCTGTTCCAAAATATACAGCCTTGTGTTATTTATGTATATGTACTATATTTGTGAAAGAAATTAATACTTTTATTCAGCATTATTTGAATAACTAATTTGTATTACTTGGTCAAAAGTGACAGTAAAGACAAAGAATGATAATTGAAATGAATTATGTTGTATTAAATGTTAAATTCATCAAAGACGTGAATAACCTCCGACCTGTTCCCCCTCTGGATGAGGAGTGGTGGTGGACCTTCACAATGGAAAAGAGAGGGAGGACACGGACACAAAAGCCATCAAGAAAGACTGTATTTGGGGGGTTTCTTGTACTTGTTTCTTGCCTATTTTAAAGAAACTTCCATCGAGGAAACCGTCCCGTCCTGTCTTTTCTTATTTACTGCAACGGTTCTTTGGCTTTTGTGGCATTATGTAGATGTCATGTCATTCAGTGGTTGCTCTTAAACCCTCGTAGCTCCTGTAACATTTTATAGCCATTTTATTTTTTATTAATTAATTACATTAATTTTTTTTTCTCTTCATAATTGTCCCAATCATATATTGTTGCATTTTTGTCTTAGATTGTACTGTTCCATCTCCTTCTTTTCCTTTTGTTCTTCCAGTTTTAGTTCTCTTGTGTCTTGTTTCCTCCACTTCCTCCTTGTTTCTACCCTCTGATCCACATTCACACGTCATCTCCCTGTCGTACCCGTAGCCGATCCGATCTGCCCCAGGACAATCTGACGGTTCTGCTGCCGGCCGAGGGGAAGCGGCAAGTGTCCAGGTCAGTGTCTCAAACGGGTCCAGCTCCAAGCAGCTCTCCTGAATCCTGTCCTCTCTCTCTTGTCCTTCCACTTTCAAACTTGGCTCCTGAAAACCGGTCTCCTGAACTGCTTGTGGGATCCAACCCCCCTCTTGGGATTCAAACTAACCATCTTCTTCTGACTAGCCTGGAATTATGTTCTTGAGATCCTGTTCTCTTTTTTCTGCTTGCACAACAAATCCTGATCACTGTACAGTATGTTCTCATGTTCTCACTTCCATTGAGTCATCATTAACCTACATAGAGTATCTCCATACATCCAGTAATGGGAACAGGCATTAAGGTGATGGGTATGAGGGAATGTTAATGAGAGTTATTATGGGAAGATCTGGTGGAGGGAAAGGAGTGCTAGACATTAGTGGTTAACCGATTGTTTGATGGCCAATGCTGAAATAAAGCATATTTAAATTTATATTAATTAGATTAATGCATATTAAATGATTTTATTAATTAATTTAAAAAACAAATATTGGCTGATATATCTGTCAACCACTACTAGACATTGCCGGAAACACAGCAATGGAGGCCGCTGCTTTTAGGATCTTCTGGAGATGATCAGTTGTACATGGAGATTTAGTGTGTGCTCTGATGGAAAAGTTTGGCTTCCTTTAGCCTTAATCAGAGTAAACCGCATGTTTCATTTGGATAGTAAGATATTTGTCCCCTTGAACATTTTGCAAGAATTTTTTTTTTTTTTTGGTGCTGATTTTTGATCAGCAGATTTGCACTGTACTTCACTTCCTCTGTCTTATTTTCATTTGTAATAATTCAAATCAGGAATCTGCTGAGAGTGAAGTCTTGAACTTAAGAGCAGCAGGCGTGATTCCCATCAGTGACAGACCTGTCAGTAAGGGTTTATCTTGTGTAAAGCAAACACATTATGTTTCTGTTACGTAAGAGGATTTCTCATATCTTTTTGTTGTATTGTGGTGTGTGTTCTGTGTGAATGAGGGAACGGTTGGGTGTGGACACCATTGAATCTGGCTCTTGCTCTGCTTAAAACACTGAAGTGTCTCTCGGTATGTGTCTCTCTCTTACTGGCACATGCGCACACACGCACACACACACACACACACACACACACACACACACACACAGGTTTTCATTTCTCTATGAAGCCCCTCCTTCTGAAAAGAAATGTGCTCTGATTGGTCAGCTGGAGCAGTGCGTTGTGATTGGTCAACTGCTCGAGCGTGTTTGGGAAATGTCCCGCCCCTTAGCATAACCATCAGTTTCAGCACACTACTAACTAACTCAACCAGGCCCCGCCCCTTTATTCTGCGTATTAATTATTTAAATGATGAATATTGTGACGTGTTGGTTCCTGGCAGAAAACTCAAGACTACAATAGAGGCGTTTCAGGGAGTTCAGAAACACTGATATAGAGAAGAACTCCAGCTGGAGGGACATTGGAACTTTGCATAGCTTTTTAATAGTTCTTGACAAATGAACAGATTATGTCTGATATTATCCGAATATATCTGCTTACCTGTATCTCAAACAGTAGATCGTGACACTAGCAACACAAAGGTGAACTGATAAAAATGTGTTCCTTGAATGTAATGTAAGTTGCTTTGGATGAAACTGTCTGCCAAATGCATGAACTGCCATGAAAAGCAATATTTAATATTATTAAATAAATATAAAAGGTTTTGGACCAGTGAGCGTTCAGTGCGGTAATGGTCCTTGCAGGTCTGAAACAAATCCGTAATATGGAAGAAATGTGTCATTTTGTCGTGTCATGCCTGGTTAAGATGTTCTGTTGGGTTTATTTGGTTAACAACTAACACTGAAAGTTATGAATCAAATGTTGGAAAATCAACCCAAAGTCAAAGTTGAATTTATTCATCTAACTGAGCTCTTAATTTACTCTAAATATCTGAAGTCTCTCATGCGATTCTGTTCAGATGTTTGATTGAATGGAAGTGCTTTGACTCCTCTCCAAAGCACATTTCAAGGACTTCATTATAATCGACTCCAAATTCAACTTTTTTCAAAGATTCTTTTCATCTAGATTTTTTTTCATGTTCTGTTGAGATTTGCACTTTTGCATGGTTTTTAAAGTAGCTAAAGCCCCATTTGCCTTGAGAACACTTGATGAAATTAGTTAAAATGTTAAACTATCTTTTTATTGCAGAATAATTACAGTTTATATATAAACGAGATATAGAGAGATAGGCAGACAGAGAGTGATAAAGAGATAGTTACAACGATCAGGCATAACATTATGACAGGTGAAGTGAATAACAGATTATCTTGTGGTGAAGATTATCTCTTCATCCCGGCTCCTGTTAGTGGGTGGGATATATTAGGCAGCAAGTGAACATTTTGTCCTCAGAGTTGATGTGTTAGAAGCAGGAAAAATGGGCAAGCGTAAGGATTTGAACAAGGTTGACAAAGGCCAAATTGTGATGGCTAGATGGCTTAAAGTCAAATTTATTTCATCCATAAAAATAGAAATTACAGTGCTTACGCCCACCGTCATACTCACATACACACTACAAAATAATAAGTTAACATTAAATACACACACATACAGCTAAAAAAGTTCTACAAATGTACATTTATAGTGCTCATTGTGCAGCCTAACTGCTTGTGGTATGAAAGAGAGAGCACATGGTTTAGTGTGTGTTGCTGGTGGTCTCCACTGCGCTTCATAACCATGGTGTCAAAACAAGCATGGAGAGGATGACAAGAGTCCTGCATAATCTTAGTTGCCATTTCATCTAGGCGTTCCTAGTATACGCTATCAGTTGTAATTGTCAGCCCAGCCATTTTTCATGCCTTTTTGTTCAGTTTATCAATCCTATCCTTCTCATTAACCCCTGCATTCCCACCCCATCCCACAACACAGTAGCTCCACACACTACATATGACAGACAAAATAAACATTTTCATTACATCAGAATTAACATTAAAAGACTGCAACTTCCTCATAAAATACAAGCGTGGACTTAATTTGTCCAGCAGTGATGAAATATGATCAGTCCATGTCAACTTATCATTAAAAATAACCCCTAAGTATTTGTATGTATTCACTCTTTCTACAGTTGCCCCTTTAATTTCCACTGCCTCAGATTCTCTCTTTTTTCTTCTAAAGTTAATCACTAACTCTTTTGTTTTCTTGACATTGAGCTCCAGAAAGTGACTGTCACAATACTCAACAAAAGCCTTTATCTCTTTTCTATAGTGGCTGTCTTTATCCTGTTCAATTAGACCTAGCAGAGCTGTGTCGTCAGCAAATTTCACTACTTGGCAACTTGGATGCTGTGGGCGATAATCTGCCGTGTAAATAGTAAATAAGAACTGTTCCTTGGGGCGAACCTGTATTTGTGGTGATTTTTCCTGACTGTATGCTCGAGTTCAACTTGACAGATTGGGTTCTGTTCTCTAAAAAATGTAAAATAAATAAACTGAAAACCCCTAGAACCTTCATATTTATGAGCTTTTCAACCATTATATGTGGTTGTATAGTGTTAAAAGCTGAACTAAAATCATAATATAAAATTTTAATGCAACACCCACAAGTGTCCAGGTGTGTATAATACAGTCCAGTTTAAAAACAATAGCATCTTCTGCCCCCCTTCCTTTCTGGTATGCCAACTGGCAAGGATCAAAATATTTCTCCACATATGGCTTTAAGTTATTTAAAAAAAAAATTTCACACACTTTCATGGCGACCGTGGTGAGGGTCATTCATACACTCCACTGCTTTCTTTTTGGGTACCAGTATGATACTGGATTCCTTCCATAAATCAGGCAAAACATTAGCAGAAAAACAATAATTAAACAACGTAGAGAAGATACAAGCACAGCTTTTCAATACTCTAGGTGTAAGCCCATCAGGACCTGCCGCTTTGGTGGCCTTCAACTTTCTAAATATATTATAAACCTCATGCTCATCAGTTTGAAGAGTATACTCTCTTTCTGGCATGTTGATTAACTGCTCTCTAAGACTAGTTCTTTCATTAGAAAAGTCAATTTTATTAAATCTATTATAAAAGCTATTTAACTCATTTGCATATTCCATAGACCCGTTTAGTTGATACCTCTCAGGCTTCCCTTTGCCTACATATCCACTCATTAGCTTCATACCTTCCCACACCTACTTCATGTCATTCTCTTTAAAATGGTTTTCTACTTCCAATTTGTACCTATATTTCTCCTTATTTATTTCCTTTCTAAGTTCTTTATGGGCCAATTTTGATGACTATTTGTCCCCCCTAGCAAAGGCTTTTCTCTTTTCCCTTATTAACCTTAATCTCATCATTCATCCAGGGTTTACAATTTGCATACAGCTTGACCCTTTTCTGTGGGACAACCACATCAGTGTAAAAATGTAAGTATCTGCAAACAGTCCCTTGCAGCGTTCTCAAAAAACGCCCAGTCCGTTCTTTCAAAAACATCCTGCAATCTCTCGATCGCATCAGTCATCTAATCTTATTCACTGTGATCTTTCTCGTTTTCTGCTCTGTACCAGCGGGATGTATTTGGGGCACAGCAGCACCCGGTTATGGTTCGCTTTGCCTAAACTTGGCAACTTTCAGGACACGTACGCATCCTTGACTCTCGAGGATTGTATCCCCCCTGGTGTTGCATTTAATGTGTTGATAATATGACCCACTGGTCTTTACTGCGCAATGATTGAAGTCCCCAGTTCTCATCATGCTGATTCGGTCCTGTGCACGGCCTCCTGTATTTCCTCGGCCGCTTCCTTAGAAGCATTCTTATGCGGCACATACACCGCCACCAGGATCACGTGTGAAAATTCACGAGGGATGTAATTTGGGCGTATGTTGACAGTCAGTATTTCGGCATTTGGAGAGCATGTATGTGATTTGATAGACGTATTGTTTTGGTGGCAATAATACTCATTAACGTAAACCATAAGTCCTCCCCCTCCTTGCTTTCCCAAATCCGCTGTTCTGTCTTCCCGAAAAACTTTAAATCCATCGATCTCAACTAGTTCATCAGTATGATGTCCCGCAAGCCATGTTTCAGTAAATGCCATCAAACTTATGGATCTGAATTCATGCAAAAATATAACATTTGCTCTCAGTTCATCCATTTTGTTCCCGATCGACTGTACATTGCCCATGATCAAAGACGGAATATACGGGCGGCATTTCCATGATTTAAGTCTCTTTAGGACTGGGTTAGAGCATCTCCGATAGGTCAGCATCTATCAAAAGTGCTCCAAGGAAGGAACAGTGGAGAACAGGGTCATGGGCGGCCAAGGCTCATTGATGCACGTGGGACGCTGAGGCTGGCCCGTGTGGTCCGATCAAACAGACGAGCTACTGGAGCTCATATTGCTCAAGAAGTTAATGCTGGTTCTGATAGAAAAGTGTCAGAATACACAGAGCATCGCAGTTTGTTGCGCAGACCAGCCAGGGTGCTCATACTGACCCCTGTCCACCACCGAAAGCACCAACAGTGGCACGTGAGCATCAGAACTGGACCATGGAATGGAAGAAGGTGGCCTGGTCTGAGGAATCACGTTGTCCTTTATATCACGTGGACGGCCGGGTGCGGCGTTTACCTGGGGAACACATGGCCCCAGGATGCACTATGGGAAGAAGGCGAGCCGGCGGAGGCAGTGTGATGCTTTGGCCAATGTTCTGCTGGGAAACCTTGGGTCCTCCATCCATGTGGATGTTACTTTGACACGCTCCACCTACCTAAGCATTGTGTCAGACCATGAACACCCTTTCATGGAAACGGTATTATCTGGTGGCTGTGGCTCTTTCAGCAGATAATGCTCCTGACACAAATGGTTCAGGAATGATTTGAGGAGAACAACGAGTTTGAGGTGTTGACTTGGCCTCCAAATTCCCCAGATCTCAATCCAATCGAGCATCTGTGGGATGTGCAAACAAGTCTGATCCATGGAGGCCCCACCTTGCAATGTACAGGACTTAAAGGATCTGCTGCTAACATCTTGGTGCTAAATACCACAGCACACCTTCAGGGGTCTAGTGGAGTCCATGTCTCGATGGGCCAGGCCTGTTTTGGCATCAAAAGAGGAACCAACACAATATTAGGTCATAATGTTATGCCTGATTGGTGTTCAAAAGTATCTGTGTGAAACATGTTCCCGTGGAGCGATGTCAAGGGTTAACCCACATAGTCTAAATAATGTCACGGTCAGCACCTTGATGTCTTATTTTCAACCTGTCATTCAGCACACTGTGTGTCTCCCCTAAAATAAACCCCTCGTAAAACCTGAACACCACGGTCAAACATGACCTTAACCTGGACGTCTCGCTCTAAAGCTGTCAATCAAACGTAAAGCCTGTCCTCGCAGCGAGGAGATTCCCGTGTGTGTGGCATCGTGTGTGCGTGTGTGTTTTAAAGGGCACAGGGTACTGCGTTTCTCAGGCGCTCAGAGGTAACGTGTGTTAACGGTCACTAATAAAGACTTTAGGCTTTGAAGTGTCAGCTGATGTTGTAGATTTGATATGAGCAGTGTGTGTTCTCTTCAGGCCTCTGTACGCTTGTTTACTCTTCAGAGAAGCTGTATTATTGACCTTGTTCTTTCTTCCTACGTTACTGACACTGGAAGACGGTCACAACAGTGGTACGAAACGCCTGCAAAACACTCATTCCTTCGCAGGTATAAATTTAAGATTTATGTTTTTGAAATGCATAGAAAATGTCCATCCATTTGCATTAGTTTTAACATAAACTAATAATCTTAATGTGATGAATATTTTTCCGATACATCTGTATGATTTCTGAAATAGTCCTACACACAAATACACAGTAATCAGGTTCATATTTGTCATCATTAAACACCAATCTCATCCGATCTCATACATTTGAACTAATGAAATATTGCTTGTTCAACTGATACAGTATTTTAACCATGCTCATACTTTCTTTTAATTTTCATAAATTAACAGATCTGTGCTGATTCTAAGCGTAAAATAAATGTTATGATTATAATGATAATGATTATTTAAATAAAATGTAAACGGTTAATTTATGAGTGCAGAAATCTTTCTTACCCGTTTTATTTATGTAACTGAAATATGCATCACATTGTTTTGTTAGTTTATGTTAAAACTGTACAAGACAAATAAAGTGAGATTTGAATATACAATTGAAATACGTACATAAAGCAATAATAATTCACTGTAAACCCCGGCTCCACAGGGATTGTTTTAATATAATGATTTGTCCATAACACATTTTTTTATTTTAATATTTAAGTGCAGTTATACTGATGTGATGAGGTCACACAGATTGTAGAGTAATTTACAACGTCTTCAAACACTGCTCAACCAATCAGAATCAAGGACCAGTATAATCTTAGATTTAGGCCTAAATACATTTATTGAATTCTATAATAAAATATGTTGCTGTACAAGTTTAGTCATAGTTAAATCTCATTGGTCCAAAAATCCTGAATATGTTTGGATTGGCTTGGATTTTTTTTTTGTTGCTTTATGCAGCATTTTACTTAGTGATGCCAGCCTGAAAAAATGCGATTGAAACCCAATTTGCACTTAACTTGGATGAAGTTTATTCATTTTGTTATGTGAAAATCTGTATATGGTTTGATTCTAAATATGGTATTTTCTTCAGATTATTGCAGTCAGTGATGTTAACATTTGTTCACACAGACACAGTAACTAATGACACACATGTACTAACGCATTGAATGCTGTCAGTGCATGCGGATGCAGACAGCACATATCAGCGGGTCTGTATGTGTGCAAACACATGTAATGTACACACAGGCTTGTGTGATTTGTAAAGCCATAATCCAGTGTTGGTCTGCATGACTGGAGTTCTGCTGGTGAAGATAGATCATCCCGTCAGCCCGGTGCAAACACGGAGATCTGGAGATTACATATTGACTCACTTTTGCTTTAAATCATTATACACATTCACAAATACACTGTGTGTGTGTGAACGCAGTTATTAGTAGTAGTATTTAAGACGATCATCACTATTACTAATGCTCATATTTTGGCTTAAGGCCCGTTCACACCTAGAACGATAACTGTAAAGATAACTACTGATGTCCACACCAACACAAGATAACTTTCTGTTGACTGCCAATGTTTTCATTGTTCATCAGCTGGAAATTTTACTGAAAATGATTCCAAAAATATTGTTTTTCTCTGTCGATATTGTTATATTTGTGGCGTGGATGTCTCTATTCTCATAGTAGTAGAACAGTTATTAAAACTAGTAGTTAATAGGTTTTATTTACACTTATTTGTGTAATTATGTATTTATTTTTTGTATTTATTTCTTTGCTTATTTAGTTATTTTGTCTTAAACACCCAGAATGCTCTTAAAGCAATATGTTGACTTTTTGGGACTTGAACTTATTCACCGTATCCCCCAGAGTTAGATAAGTCCACACACACCACTCTCATCTCCGTGCGTGCCGTTACTCTATCTGACGCACCCACTGCTAGCCTAACTTAGCACAAAGACTGGAGGTAAACGGCTCCATCTAGCCTACTGCTCAATAAGTGACAAAATAAAGATAGTTTTAAAATAGTCCCCAGCATACTTTCTGTGAGAGCAGGGTGTCAGGTTGGTTGTTGACAGAAGTTAGCCTATTTTCAGGCGCTGCGTGATATCATTGCACCGCTGCAGCCATGGTACTGCAGCAAAGCTCCAGGAGCTTTACTACGCAGGAATGAGAGTGTAGTTCCTAGTTAGCCTGACAAGCCAGACCCACATCAAGATGTTTGGTCTGGAAACTCACCATTGACAGCTCAATCCGAGGGGCGGGATAAACGGTTGTCTTTCAAACTCCCTCTGCACGTGATAGGATAGCGCTACAACCAACCAGAGCAACGAAGGTGAAGCAGAGCTTGTTGATAGATTAAACATTCGCCGGCGAAACTCCGAACACATCTTCCCTTCTTAAGAATGACTTCAATGCCGTTTTTTGTTCTTTTCTCAGAGAAAAGCTCAACTCCAAGTCTTCCAGAGTCGCGGTCAAAGTTGATTGGAAAGACCGCCGCCGTTCGCCAGTTTCTGTGTTTACTAGAAGCACGCAAACGCAACTCGGCCATCGTCATTATGGCCCCACCCACCGACTCTATACACGACGTGATTGGCCCGGCAAGAGTTTGGTTTTTACAGCTCAGAAGGGTATTGAGAGTTGCTAGACGACACTCGCGGGCAGATTAGATTTGCTGCCGCTAGGGTGCGTCTAGATTTCTAGGCTAGGTCCTAGCTATATCAGTCTAGAAAATCGCAACTTTTAATTTTCTGTTAGTATACGATGTGACTTTACACATCACAAGATGTAAATAGGAAAATGTTGGCGTTATTTTGTCACTTATTGAGCAGTGTGCTAGATGGAGCCGTTTACCTCCAGTCTTTGTGCTAAGTTAGGCTAGCAGTGTGTGCGTCAGATAGAGTAACGGCACGCACGATGAGATGAGAATGGTGTGTGTGGACTTATCTAACTCTGGGGGATACGAAAAAGTCGCAAAAAGTCGGTGTGTTCCTTTAAAATGAAGTGTTTGTTGACCTGAATGCCATATTTTTTTTTTTGTAATTTGTAAGTATTTGTATTATTATTTATGCGTTTATTTATTTATTTGTGTATTTTTGTTTTGTTTATTGTGTATTGTTTATTTATTTATTTGTGTGTTTTTGTTTTGTTTATTGTGTATTGTTCATTTATTTATTTGTAAGTATTTTTATATTTTATTATTATTTATGTGTATTTTTTCATTTATTTGTAAGTATTTTTATTGTGTATTATTTATATATTTAACCAACCAGAACATCCTTGCTACTGCTTGGCAACATCCTGGCAGCTACCCAGAACACCTTAGCAACTGCATAACAATGTATGACTACTGCTTTGACACCTAATCAGTTATTTAGCAAATAAACACTGGCAATCACCTAACACTGCCCTAACAACTCACTTGTAACTACAAAAAAAACCTTCCAGAACACCTTAGCAACTGCCTAACAACACCCTGGAGACCACAAATGACAGTTTTTGTTGTTGTTCCAGGAAGCCGCAACGCCTGCCTGGAGGAGGAGGGGTTGGTGGGAAATCCCAGAATCCTCAGCAGCAGCAGGGACCGCAGCCCAATCAGATGCAACAGCCCAACACAGAGCACCAATCAGGTGCCAGCATTAAGCATGGAGGGCGGGGTTACCCGGGGCAGCAGAGCCAGGGCGGGCGGCAGGGCGGGCCGCATCACGGCTACAGCCAGAACCGGCGCTGGAATCAGCATCCCAAACACCAGACGAACAGTTTCAATCATGGGCCCCCAGGGGCCGACAGGGGCCTCACACGCAATACCAAAGAGACAGAGAATGTAAAAAATGAGGAGCCAGAGCCCCAAACAGAGAGAGGAGTGAAGGATGAACCTGCGAAAGATGAGGGGAAAAAAGAAGACCAGGAGGAGAAGACGGAGAGCGGGAAGATCTGCTTACTGCAGTCGTCGAAAGAGAGACTGAGGAGGAGATTAAAAGAGAAGGTGCTTTTAAATTCCAGTTTAGTTCATGAAACTGAGTTGAGTTCGAATTGGGATGGATGGATGGATGGATGGATGGATGGATGGATGGATGGATGGATGGATGGATGGATGGATGGATGGATGGATGGATGGATGGATGGATGGATGGATAGATAGATAGATAGATAGATAGATAGATAGATAGATAGATAGATAGATAGATAGATAGATAGATAGATAGATAGATAGATTCAAAAATCTTAGTGACTCCATACGTTTGAACCATACTATTCCTCAGTGTTTCAAGTCACATGACCAGTCTTGCTGTTCTCTGATTGGCAGGAGGAAGTTCCCGTGGCAACGGCCGGACCTCAGCAGAACCGAATGGACAGATTATTAGAGATACTAAACAGTATGAAAAACAACAGCAGCGGCGTGGAGGGTCAGCTGACCACATTCATGGAGGAGGTGCAGAACTCCGCTGACTCCGAGGAGACGCTGAACCAGATCGTGCACACGATTTACCGCAAGGCGGTCAGCGACCGAAGTTTTGCAGCCACGGCTGCCAAACTCTGTGACAAGATGGCTCTGTTCATGGTGGAAGGCACCAAATTCCGCTCGCTCCTACTCAACATGTTACAGGTAAGAACTGAATGTCCAGAACCCATTTCATCATGTTCATGTTCTGCAGGTTATCTCCTATTGGTCAGTGCTGTCTCTGAGGACCAATCAGATTGCACGTTACAGTGGCCAGTTATCGCTCAGAAGGACTTTCTGCAAATGTCATCCCACCTGCTGCTCTCAACTCTTTCGTTCCTCTTTCGTGTCTGCGTTCTCTCTGTTTCTCTTCTTCCTCTTTTTCTCGAGGGCTTCAGGATGTGACTCATCCACGCGATCCAGTTGAGTGACCCTGTAGAGTTTCCTCATTGGACAAATGGGAAGTTTTCAGCCCCAAACACTTTCACCTTATTTTAAAAGTTAGGAGTTTGATAGATCTTTCTGAAACCTAATGAATATTCTGTGAAGAAATCGTTTAACATTAAATTGTCATCACTCATTTCCGTGGAAGGAAAATCCTTAAAATCAACTTCAAAATGATGAGAAAAAAAATTCTGGGTGAAAAAACTCAAAATGCTCATAGTATAAAATATGACCCTTTTAATGTACTTGTGGCTGGCGCTGTAGATGTGTGTTTATGGCGTGTCTCTGTTGTTCGGGTCAGTCTGTCTGTACAGTGGTTTTTCTGGTGAAGCTCTAAGTATTTTGTCATTGTTTTTGGGAACTAACTGTTAGACTCATTTCTCACATTGATGTGACACCAGAACTCTGACCTGCTGATGGTGCCGCCAAAACACACATCCTGCTCTACTCATACACACATGCACACACTCAGTAACTCTCACGCACACACACATACTCAAAAACTCTCTCTCTCTCTCTCTCTCTCTCTCTCTCTCTCTCTCTCTCTCTCTCTCTCTCTCTCTCTCTCTCACAGATACACACACAAACTCTCAATTACCCTCATATACTCAAACTCTCACACACACATAGATATACACAAACTCACACACACTCAATCACAAACACACATGCACACACACACATACTCGTACACTAACAAACTCACACAGGCACGTGCACACACAGCTCGTCTCTGTTCTGCGATAAGCCGTCTGTGTGTGGCAGATTGCTAAACGAGTCTGAGCAGAAATGTCCTTTCGCTAGGGTCAGAGACGCTTGCATCTGTGTGTATCTGTTACATAATCCCGTCAGAACGAAAGCGTCTGCTCGAGCGTCATACGAGTGAAGAGCACCGGTTTATGTGAGGACAAACCGGATGATTCATCTACCTCAATACAGACTCCAGACTGATGCCTGAAAAACAGTTAAAGGGTCTACTACATGCTAAAAGGCAAAAAAAAAGTTTATTTTAGTATCATGACTTTATCCGTTTAAACAATTACACTACTGTTTAAATTTATGGGATCAGCTTTATTCAGCAGGGACGCATTCAATTGATCAAAAGCAACAGTAAAGACATCACTGCAGTCACTGCAGTGCAGAACAGTGACTGTTTTCTCCAGAACGACTGTACAGCCAAATCTAATTTTGTTGCAATATTATCCTGTTTGACACTGTGAAGCTGCTTTGACACAATCGTGATTGTAAAAGCGCTATATAAATAAAGTTGATTGATTGATTGATCAATAATGTTACAAAAGATTGAGTGAGTGAGTGAGTGAGTGAGTGAGTGAGTGAGTGAGTGAGTGAGTGAGTGAGTGAGTGAGTGAGTGAGTGAGTGATGAATGTCAGTCAATCAGTCAGTCAGTGAGTGTCAGTCAGTCAGTGAGTGTCAGTGAGTGTCAGTCAGTCAATCAGTCAGTCAGTGAGTGTCAGTCAGTCAGTGAGTGTCAGTGAGTGTCTGTCAGTCATGAGTGTCAGTCAATCAGTCAGTCAGTGAGTGTCAGTCAGTCAGTCATAAGTGTCAGTCAATCAGTCAGTCAGTGAGTGTCAGTCAGTCAGTGAGTGTCAGTGAGTGTCAGTCAGTCATGAGTGTCAGTCAGTGAGTGAGAGTCAGTGAGTGTCAGTCAGTCATGAGTGTCAGTCAGTGAGTGTCAGTCAGTCAGTGAGTGTCAGTCAGTCAGTGAGAGTCAGTGAGTGTCAGTCAGTCATGAGTGTCAGTCAATCAGTCAGTCAGTGAGTGTCAGTCAGTCATGAGTGTCAGTCAGTGAGTGTCAGTCAGTCATGAGTGTCAGTCAATCAGTCAGTCAGTGAGTGTCAGTCAGTCAGTGAGTGTCAGTCAATCAGTCAGTCATGAGTGTCAGTCAATCAGTCAGTGAGTGTCAGTCAGTCAGTGAGAGTCAGTGAGTGTCAGTCAGTCAGTGAGAGTCAGTGAGTGTCAGTCAATCAGTCAGTCAGTGAGTGTCAGTCAGTCAGTGAAAGTCCATGAGTGTCAGTCAGTCAGTGAGAGTCAGTGAGTGTCAGTCAGTCAGAGTCAGTGAGTGTCAGTCAATCAGTCAGTCAGTGAGTGTCAGTCAGTCAGTCAGTGAGTGTCAGTCAGTCAGTGAGTGTCAGTCAGTCAGTGAGAGTCAGTGAGTGTCAGTCAGTCATGAGTGTCAGTCAGTCAGTCAGTCAGTGAGAGTCAGTCAGTCAGTGAGAGTCAGTGAGTGTCAGTGAGTCAGTGAGTGTCAGTCAGTCAGTGAGTGTCAGTCAGTCAGTGAGAGTCAGTCAGTCAGTGAGTGTCAGTCAGTCAGTCAGTGAGAGTCAGTCAGTCAGTGAGAGTCAGTGAGTGTCAGTCAGTCAGTGAGTGTCAGTCAGTGAGAGTCAGTCAGTCAGTGAGAGTCAGTCAGTCAGTGAGAGTCAGTCAGTCAGTGAGTGTCAGTCAGTCAGTGAGAGTCATTACATTAAATGTTATAAAATGTAATTTATTCCTTTGATCAAAGCTAAATGTTGAGCATCATTACTCCAGTCTTCAGTGTCACATGATCCTTCAGAAATCATTCTAATGTAATTCCAATTTTATTTTTGATTATTTTTAATAATATTTCACCTTATTACTTTTTTAATGTATGGTATTTTCAAAAACATAATAAAATGGTAAATAAACATTATAAATGTTTTGTGCATGTCCTGACCGGTCTGTGTTTCTCCAGAGGGACTTCAAGCGGCGTGAGGAGCTGCAGCAGACGGATGTGGAGTGCTGGCTGGGCTTCATCACGTTTCTGTGTGAAGTGTTCGGCACCATGAGGAGCAGCGCTGGAGAACCGTTCAGAGTGCTGGTGTGCCCCATCTACTCCTGCTTAAGAGAGGTACACACAAACACACGTCATAAACTACCGGCCAAACGGGAGTACTGTGCGTCCTCTAGTAATGGGCGATATAAACGATATGCGATATAAACGGTACAAAATTGGCCTACAATAGAGATTTTAATTATATCGCGATAATGCATGTTGATGGAATCTAACCGCAAAATTTAGAGCCATGGGCTGTAACTGAGTGCAACGCATCATCGTATTCGTTATCTTGAGTAAACATAGCTGAAACCGAAGCAGAGGATCTGTGAAAAAGACCAGCGCAACATCCATTTAAGGATTTAAGGCGTCCGACGCGCACACATACCTCACACACGCACACAAACACTTGCTCGTTGTCTTTGTAGTCTCTGCTGTGTCTCTATATGAGGACACAAACACATAAACCATCAACTTATGAGAATTTACCGTTTCTTTTGATAAAACTGTGATATTGAGAAATGACCACACTGAAAGGTCTTCACGGCAACTCGTCATAATAAAAGTTCGGTTGAAAAATTTTCAGAATATATTAGGCTACTGATGTACAGTAGATTTTAACTTAATCTCTATGTAACGGTAATAATAATTTGTCTCTACTGCTAATAATAATTATGCCTAGGTGGTTTAATATTTTTTACTAGATCTTTTTTTTTGTTGAAATGTTTACTTTTAAACAGAATACAGCCTTTCAATGTTAATCTATTTTTACTTATAATGATTAATAAACGTATTGAATTAAAAACATTTTTTTAAATAAATAAAATATTTTGTGGTACTGAAATTGGTACGGAGTACCGTAAAATTTGTATGGTATTGGTACGGGCGACTACTGGATACTTGGAATCGTGACAACATCCCTATTTCCTAAATCACAGTTTTCATTACTTTATTAACAAGACACCAGTTTTCATTTCATTAAGAGAACAAAATGTTTTAAACCAAATGCCTTACATTAGGCTGAGGTAAGAAACTTTGTTTGAAATATGTTTTTATTTAAGTAGGTTATCTGTGCATTACACAAAAGGATTGTCTTTGCCTAATACTGAAACTATTGTCAGTACAGTGTCTGTTCCTTAAAGGGGGGGTGAAATGCTGTTTCATGCATACTGATCTTTTTACACTGTTAAAGACTTGGAATCCCATACTAAACATGGACAAAGTTTCAAAAGTTAAGGTGGAGGTTTGATGGGAGTATTTCTTTGTCAAAAATACTACTTCCGGTTAGTCATAAGTTTCGGCAAGTTTTTTGAGATCATGCGTCCCCTTTGACGTTAATGGGGGCGGAATTTCCTTGTATGGGCCTTACGGACAATTCTACCGGAAGCGTGTGAGAGAGAGAGAGGGAGAGAGAGAGAGGGAGAGAGCGAAAGCAACAGGCTATGCCCATCAAAGCGCTCGTAGGCTGCGCTGCACAGGTAATGTGCACAATTAACAATGACATCAAAAAGTGCGTTTTTGGTTGCCAGACCAAGACAGTCCTGCACAGATTCCCCCAAAACCCGCGGTAAGGCAACAGTGGATGTAATTTGCTTTTCCGGATCAGCAACTGAGTTGCGCGAATGTTTATATCTGTTCGCTGCATTTCGGTGCCGACTGTTTCATAAACATGGCCCAGCATGACGCCGGATTTTCCAATAGCCTAATGCTGAAGGATGGAGCAGTCCCAACGTTAGAACCGCGGGCGGTGAGTTAGACTGCTTCAAATGTCTGTGTCTATGCTCATCAAGTAGCCCAAACATGATCACGTATAGTTACTATATATATTACTATATATAGAAATTGATCAATGGAGCATGCGATGTGTAGTGCGTGTACATTTGTTTAGCTGGCCACTATATGTGTAACTTTATGTTTGTGTATTGTAAAAGCACTCAACAATACACAAAGAGGGGGGAAATATGTTGAACTAAATAAGCACGCTTCTTCATTCAAATGCGCTACTATTCCGTGTCTATCTATGTAAACACTAACTTAACCTGTCTACACAAACCACGCGTAAACACACAAACACACGTGCACAACTGCACTTCCCACATGTACACCTTCAAAGACAAAAATACGACGATATAATTCAAGTATAAATATGTAAATAACACAAGCCGCTAAGCATATTATATAGTTAGTGTATATCGTACCACATAGAGACGTCCTGCTCTAGTCGTTTTTGCTGCTGCTCCTGTTCAACTGCAGCCTCTGGGTCTGATTCCGGATCATAGATGTATGGCTGTATCTGATTAAAAGCCATATTTTTATTTTGAATAAAGTTTTTTCCCCGCTGTTAGGGATGACAGCTTTACGACGCACTCGACGCACTCAACACAATAGCAGCAGCGAGCACACGTCATTATTTAGCTCCGCTCACACGACACGCCCCCACCCGCTCGGCTTTTTTCGGAAAGACTCGGAACAGCGCATCTTTCTTATATAATTATAAAAAAAATAAAGACTTTTCGGAGATATGCAGGATGCAATGCTACTCTATAGGTACTCAAGATTGACATGACACTGACTGAAACTGAGTGTTTCACCCCCCCTTTAACTAAGAAGACACCAGTATTTCCTGTTCTCTGCATCTTGGGTGGCATTTAAAAACCAAGGACATTCAAGCAGAATTTTTCAACAGGTTCTATTATAATTTATATATCACTATATATATTGTTATCGCAAGAGGCTGCAATGTATATTGCAATATGGATTTTAGGCCATATCACTCATCCCTAGCCCCCCCCCTCTCTCTCTCTCTCTCTCTCTCTCTCTCTTAAAAAAGTTATTTTAATTTTGATTTTAATGTTATTAAACAGTAACTAAGAAATTAACATTACTTAGAATGATTAATTCTTTATAAGTATTTTTCATTGTCAGTTTGGTAATAATGAATTAACATGTTAACTAATGAAGTCGTATCTCAAAGTTATACTGAACAATAACAAATAACCAAAAGAAATTCTAATCATTAGGGCATGTTGTATTCCAGATTAAAACATAAAAAATGTTTAAGTTTGAAAATAAATAGCCTATTAAGTCTTTAAGTATTAAGTATTTGGTGCTGTGATGAACAACATTGAGATTACAAAAAATGAATGGCTGTTTGAAAAACTTCACTAGCGCGGTTGCTTTTGTTTGCGGTGTTTCCGTGGTAATCGCTGCATTCTGCAGTTCATCAGCGCCCTCTGCTGTCAGTGAGCGGCACTTCAGCAGCGCGTCTCCTTCACTCGTTCATGTGCTTCTCATTTACACCTGAGCGCATGGGCGTCAGAAGCAAAATAAAAGTGGGCTGGTCAGTAAGGCAAAAAATTATAGGTGGGTAAATAGTTTTGCGGGGGGTCTGGGTGTTCTCCCCCAGAAAAAAAATGATTTTATAGATGTGATTTCCTGCATTATGGTGCGTTTTAGGCCATATCCCCCTATACCAAAAAATACCTCAAACCAGTCAATACCAATAGTCTAATAAAAAGGCTATATTCATTTAACTGTCATAGACATCAGTTTCACAGATAATGATAATGAATAAGTTGCATGTTTTTTTATGCTCCGTGTCCAGACAGAAAAAGTGCCGTTTACTAAACGATTGATTGGGACAGACAAAATTACAGAAATCACTGAGTTATTAACCGGGGCTATAGAGTAGGGGTAAGACGCATGGCATCAAGTTTTGACGCAAATCGCGAGCATAGGTTCGAATCCGCCTTTTGCCACACTCGCTTTCCCCATCACATATCAGATCGGACAGGTATTTATTTTCAATAAAAAAATAGATAATATTAGAAAAGGGGAAATAAAGCGTTTAACATGTGTTTAATAATAAGTTTCTCAATACGTTTCTCGGTTAAGGGATAGTCAAGGTAAGCAGACGTGCTGAATTAGAGATGATAAAAGTGAGTGGGTCCAATATCACTGGTCTTAAAAAGTGGGGGGGTCTTGTCCAACACACACACAATGGTTCCGACGCCCATGCCTGAGCGCTTCCCTTTGACGCAGAATACAGCGGTGTTGAGCATTTATATGGTTGATGAGCAAAGTATTCTTGAGTGCATTATTAAAATATTAATAATTGTTAATAAATATAAATAAACCCGTCTCTGGCGTGATACCCTGAAATTTTGAATATTTCGATCTAATATGATTTCTGACCTGTAAGGTTGCCAGAATAATAATCACACACAGTGTGTTATTAGGCCAGAGGAGAACTGGCACCTGGACTGAGTCTGGTTTCTCCCAGGGTTTATTGTTCTCCATCATGCCCTGATGGAGTTTTGGTTGCTTGCCACTGTCGCCTTTGGCTTGGCTTGCTCAGTTGGGGACACTAAAATTATGATCAAAGTTATTCAACTAAATATACAAATAAAATGTATGAATTAGGTTTTATTTAATTCTATAAACTGTAATTCTGATCTGCCCACATTGTCGCTCTATGATAAATTAAAATAAGCTGATAACATCACTGTTTTCTCCAGTACGACTGTACAGCCAAATCTAAATTTGGCGCAATATTATCCTGTTTGACACTGTGAAGCTGCTTTGACACAATGGCGATTGTAAAAGCGCTATATAAATAAAGTTGATTGATTGATTGATTAATAAATTATTATTTACGATATTTTGAAGTGCCCACAATAACAATATCGTGCATATTCATTATCGTGATATATCCCATTACCGAAAATCAGCACGTCTACTTGTGCAGCTCTACTCGCTAGGGAGTTTTGAGTTGTGAAAGTTGCTGCGTTTTTTTGACAATATATCAAACTATACACACATGCACATCAGAGCCCTTATAGACCTAAAGATTATCTTTGTCTAGTGAAATGCCGCGGTCGCTCGTGAATAGGGCTTCCCTGTCTGGGCTGAATCCTGTCAGTTGTTCAGGTGATGACAGACGTGATCCATCAAAAGCCAAAGTTTGATTCTTCAGCAGCTCGACATCAAAGAGACGTGATGTGGGGGAGAGTTCAGTGTGTGTTTGTGTGTATGAATGCCGCTATTCAAGATGGCAGCCGGATTAACATCCCGTTCGGCTCTCATATCGGCACGTCCCGACACGATCGTCTGGGAGTCTGAACAGGCACTTTGTGTCTGTGTGTGACAGCGATTACGTCTCAGCCAGGTGTGAAGTGTGTGTTGTGTGCGCCTGTGGACCGGCAGAGCAGGTTGGTTAATTACAGGTGATCCAGCTGCAGTTTGGAGCTGACAGGTGTATTTGGAGCGCTGAGGGTGTGGAAGAAAATAAAAGACAGGATGAATGGAGGGAGGGAGAAAAGAGACTGTCTGTTGTTCATCTGAAAGCTGCTTGAGCTGAAGGGTTGGACGCATCTCTGATCTTCTCAAACCCTTTTGTTGGTTTTCTTTTGTGCATTTTCATCACTTTTGCATAGTTGCATACAGTTGGAACTCAAATATACAAAAAAATAACCGGTAGAAGGACGCTGTATGCACTTTATTCTCATTTGAAAACCTATAATCACATTCTACACTTCGCTTGAGTAGAACTATTCGCTAATAGATTTGGAAAGCTTTTGAATTCTATCTAGTGTTCAACCTTTTCTAGAATTTTTTTTAGAATTACCTCTGTACAAAAAAAAGGCAGTAGCAAAGCTTTTGTTTGTGGTTTGAAATATTTATTAATTTTAAATCTGTTGGTCAGACGGCTCAGTCTGCTGTGATTGGTCTACTCTGCTCTGATTGGTCAGATGGCTCAGTCTGCTGTGATTGGTTTACTCTGCTCTGATTGGTCAGATGGCTCAGTCTGCTGTGATTGGTTTACTCTGCTCTGATTGGTCAGATGGCTCAGTCTGCTGTGATTGGTTTACTCTGCTCTGATTGGTCAGATGGCTCAATCTGCTGTGATTGGTTTACTCTGCTCTGATTGGTCAGATGGCTCAATCTGCTGTGATTGGTTTACTCTGCTCTGATTGGTCAGATGGCTCAATCTGCTGTGATTGGTTTACTCTGCTCTGATTGGTCAGATGGCTCAATCTGCTGTGATTGGTTTACTCTGCTCTGATTGGTCAGATGGCTCAGTCTGCTGTGATTGGTTTACTCTGCTCTGATTGGTCAGATGGCTCAGTCTGCTGTGATTGGTTTACTCTGCTCTAGACATGTGCCGATTTTCGATAATGCGATTTATCACGATAATGAATATGCACGATATTGTTATCGTGGGCACTTTAAAATATCGTAAATAATAATTTATTAACAATTTATAATTTTTTTATAATGCACTCAAGAATACTTTGCCCATCAGCCGTATAAATGCTCAACACCGCTGTATTCTGCGTCAAAGGGACACGCGCTCAGATATAAACAAGCCCAACGTGCGTTTGCACATGACTGAACCGGTGAAGGAGACGCTGCTGAAGTGCCTCTCAGTGACAGCAGAGGGCGCTGATGAACTGCAGAATGCAGCCGGTTACCCCGGGAACCCCGCAAACAAACAAAGACCGCGTGTAGTTTTTAAAACAGCCATTAGTTTTTGTGATCTCAATGTTGTTCATCACAGCACCAAATACTTAACACTTAAAGACTTAATAGGCTATTTATTTTCAAATTTAAACATTGTTATCTTTTAATCTGGACTACAACATGCCCTAATGATTAGAACTGTTCTAATTATTTGTTATTGTTCAGTATAACTTTGAGATACGACTTCATTAGTTAACATGTTAATTCATTATTACCAAACTGATAATGAAAAATACTTATAAAGAATTAATCATTCTAAGTTAATTTCTTAGTTACTTTTTAATAACATTAAAATCAAAATAACTTTTAATGGACCTGAGATAAAACTAACAATGATCAGTATTTCTTAACTAACATTACCAAAAACATTATACTTTCTGTACCAAATGTAGCTATTGCTCAATCTTAGTGAATGCATTAAATAACGAGACCTTATTGTAATTTGTAAGCCTACCTGTTGTTCTTTATAGCCTAATTCTTTTGCGCTTTAATCTGTTTGAAAATTTTACTTTTACAGCTCTGAAAATCAAGAGACCACATAACATTGATTTCTCAATGAGGGGTCTCTTAATTTTTTCCCCCAGAGCTGTATATATTTTTGGTGCATTATTGTATTTAAACATTCAGTTATTTTTGTTATTACAAAAATAGTTCTTAAAGCTGTTATGCTATGGCAACACTTTTTTTTTTTTGCAACTTATTTCAATATCGTGATAATATCGTATATCGTGATAAAACTTAATCAATTAATCGCAACATGAAAAATTGATATCGGCACATGCCTACTCTGCTCTGATTGGTCAGATGGCTCAGTCTGAATTAGGGCTGAGCGATTAATCGAAATCGAACCGCAATCGCGATTTGGCTTGTGTGCGATTATGAAAGCTCAAAGGCTGCGATTTTAATTAAATAAATAAATGCCCAGTGTGTTACGAAGAGCGGCTCTGTGATAAACGCTGCTCCGTCTGAAAGACTGCGAGTTTGAGTCGCTTATAACGTGCGTTTGTCTTCACAAACTAATGAAGCGTTCATAAACCTGTTCAACAAAAGACAACGTTTAATAACATGTTTTACCTCACTTCATATCGTCAGTCGAGTGTGTGTGAGCTGATGTGGCTTCTCATCACAGTGAGGCAGACAAGGCGTTATTTTATAGCATTCTATGTCAATCAGCACTGCATTATAATACACTTTATTATTATGAAAATATCCCTGACGGCTTGAAGAACTCAAATACACCATATTTTGCTGCAGTCGTGTTTATTGTCGTCATATTTAATCAAAGCGTCTCTATCTTCTGTTTACACCGCGTTAGCTTCACATAAAGGGTTTCCTGAAAACTAACGTCAATTACTTCTCTGAGGCAAATGTGGCGTTTTCCGCTCGAGGGCGCCCTCTGGCTTTCAGTATGAATTAAAAACTTTTGGGTAATCAATAATAAGAAACTTAATTAACCTAAAAAATTATTAATTTATTGGAGAATCCATGTTTTTCTTCAAGGTACAGGAGTTTTTTTTTTTCCATAGTGGATGCACAAGAGGTTCATATTTCATATTAAAGACAGACTTTAAGAAATTGATATCACAGATAAACAACATTATTTTTATTTTTTTACAATAACTCCTTAGGCTTAGACCTTTCTAATGTGTTTTTAGTCATAGGCTGTCTGCATATTAATAGGTAACCCAGCAGTTTTTTTTTTGTAAAATAAGTTTTCTGTAAAATATTACAAAAATAATAATAATTATTAGTATTATATTGTTATATTTATTCTTACGTACTCTTTTTTTATTTGTAATTATGAAAATGTTATTGTAATGGTAATATTTCTTATTTTTAAAAATATTTTTAGCAGTAATATTAATCATAATAATTATTATTAGTCACATTAATATAAAAACACAATGTTATATACACACACTTTTCATTTGTAAAAAAATAATAATAACAATAATAATCGCATTTTAAATCGCAATCGCAATTTTACCCAGAATAATCGCAATTATATATTTTCCACAAATCGTGCAGCCCTAGTCTGAATTGTATCTCTGGATCTTCCTCAGCACTGGATAAACTATTCTATCAACTGCAGCAAAAGAAAAGCACTGAAAACAGCATATTCGTGACATAAACAATATGAACCAAACTCTATCTGTCACAGCTCTAACAGATTGCTTGAAACAGTCACAAACCGCTTTATTACACACTTAAATGACAGTCAAATCTTAAAAAAACATAATAGTGGCTTTTTTCCAAAAAAGAGTCCAGGAAAGCAGCATTAAATATTTCATACATACTGAAATCATCATATTTTTGTATGTGTGCATAATTGTCATGTGTATACATGTTATATTATTAATGTTATATTGCATGCATGCTGTATTATTTGGTGCGTGTTGTTTGCATCTCAGATCTGCTGCAGAGATCCTGCAGTGTTTATTGCTGATGTCTAATAAATGGAAAGCAATGCATTTTGGGTAGGGACCTTAGTCGACACAGGAGAACAGTTATTGCAGCAGACAGATTGTGTGTGTGTGTGTGTGTGTGTACGTAGGCAGACAGACATACACTGCAAACAAATGATCATGGCTGATATTGGTTTTCAACGCATCACAATATTCCTAATTTAAATAATTAATCCGCAG
The DNA here is from genome assembly GCF_024679245.1 of Pseudorasbora parva. Lineage (NCBI taxonomy): Eukaryota > Metazoa > Chordata > Actinopteri > Cypriniformes > Gobionidae > Pseudorasbora > Pseudorasbora parva. Next base: position 5,971,640 of record NC_090189.1, read on the forward strand.
AATAAATGGGCCGCTCATGGTTAAGTTAGTTTGTAGTGTGTTGAATCTTGCGGTTATGTTATGGTAAGGGGCGGCATATTTTCCAAGCATGCTTGAGCGGTTAACCAATCACAACACACTGCTCCAGCCGACCAATCAGAGCACATTAAGCTTTACAGACGGAGGGGCTTCATATAGACCGGATCTATAAACAGAGTTATTGACAGACTGGGTAGAGAGGAGCTGCAACAATGACAAAATATGAGAAAAATAATGAACATTCAAGCATAAAACTAGGGATGTCCCGATCCGATCACGTGATTTCACACTCGATCAGAATCGGACTTTACCTCCCGATAAGGACTCGGATATTCATGTATATTCTCATAAAAAAATGTAACACATCAATAGTTATGCAGTGGCTCAGTTAGACCCTTTTAACCCAACACAGAAACAGCAACGCGTCACTTTTTGTTGTTTAAATCAAGCCGGCAGCACCCCTCTCAGATACTGAAGCCTCCGCGCCTCGATCGCCCCCCGGTGGCCGGTCCCAGTATAGCCGCCCCTCTGTGTTTTCTAATGGACGCGAAGCAAACTAAACAATAAAACTACACTTCAAATATTTTTTCCCCAAAGTTAGTTTGTCATTGTAGGCAGTTATCATCACGATGATTTCATTTCAAGTGTTCGTTTTTAAAATAAGTTAAGTTTTAGTTAGTTATCTGATGCTATAAAACGGGGGGTGTGACGTCATGATTGACAGCTGAGATCGACGTCTTCTCTGAGTGAAGTTGTCACTGAGGCGCTAACAGACTTGTTTCGGGATTTTTGGGATCAGATTGTTTTCTTGAATTAAATAAAATTTCTACATTTCCATAACAGTTTATTTCACACCAACATAATTCATTGTTCTGCATCTGTGAGAGTATGGACAGGCTTTTGATATCGCGACTGTACTTCCTGCTCTCTACTGCGCAACTCTGGTCCCGGGACTTTTTTTATATTTACTGTTGCACTAAAATCCAAAAGAGAAGAATTTATGTTTATTTATTACTTGATTGTTCAGGCTACCTCACAGAAGTGCTCTGTTTGTTAGAGTTGTTGAATGTTAAAATAAGGTGAATTAAGTAAAAAATAATTCTTTTTTTAATGTATTATAGAAGTATCGGATCGGGACTCGGTATTGGCAGATACTCAAAATCAAATGATTCGGACTCGAGGGCAAAAAAACCTGTAAATATAAAAACCTGTTCCATTAGAGGGCATAATATGGCCTCTTTAAAATATGTTTGTGCTAGTGGAGAGTTTGACCATGTTAGATCATGTTAATTTTTGAGGTCTTTAGGGAGATAATTACAGTCTTGTCTTTATGTTCTTTATTATGTTGATCCTGATGTGGAGTTGTATTCGTGTACGAGGTTAGTTTGAGGTGGTTTCTGTAACACGAGCTCCGCTCCTGCTCTCTGGGGACATCATTATGGACTATATAACTCTAGACTTAAAGCAGCGGTTACCCTGGAGACCAGCATAAGGAGACCCCATCAGTAATTACCCGAGACCACCAGGACTAGAAACCTCTAGACACCAATATATATGTTCACTTCTTCAAACGCCGCGGGCCATGGATTCAGCTCTGCTGTATATCGTATCATGGATTCAGAGACACATTCTTTCTGGAAAGGATATTTTGGGTACTTTCTGACTTGGTTTTCTGTTTTAGTATGCTGCAGTGTGAGGGTCATTCAGTCCGTGCAGTTATTGTTCAGGTGAAATCTCATTAAAGAGTGAAAAGACAGCTGTGGAGAAACTGAAGATGTAAGGGACATTGAAGGCTGTGTCAAAATGTCATGGATTGAAAGAAATCTTACTGTTCTCTGAAAAGTCATGAAAGTTTTGATAGTACATACCTTATGCTCACAAGGCTGCATTTATTTAATGAATTAAATTTTTTAAATGAAACTACATTTTATAATTTTTTTACATAGAAAAGTTATTTTAAATCTCTAATAATATGTAATGTATTCCTGTGGTCATTACTCCAGTCTTCAGTTTCACATGTTCCTTCAGAAACTGAAATCATCACACCATTACAGATGCCATTGAAATATCTCATGTATTATAGTCTGTCTCTCTTGTTAATAAAAAAAGGACCATGCAGCAAACTAAGACACCAGGTCAAGTCCCCTTTATTTCTATAGCGCTTTTACAATGACGATTGTTTTAAAGCAGCTTCACAGTGTTAAACAGGACAATATTGCAACAAAATTTAATTTGGCTGTACAGTCGTTCTGGAGAAAACAGTGATGTTATCAGCTTATTTCAATTTATCATATAGCGACAATGTGGGCTAGGGCTGCACGTTTTCAAGTTTTTCATTAACCGTTAACCGAGGCCCTTAGCGATTAATACTCAGTTAACCATAGTGTGCGTCAGGGTTATTTTTAGCTTATTAATTTGACGACCGCCATCTCCGTAGTGAACGCGCCTTTAGAGAGAAATGCACATCATGGATTACACAATCAGAGAGTAGCCTATTTCTTTTCGTTTTACATTGTTAAAAGACATTTCAAGCTTTCTTAAGATATATTTCATGTCTGTGAGGCCTACGCTGAGTTTCGTTAAATTAGGATGAGATGCGCTCCAGTTCACGAGCAATGCGAGTGGCCGCGAGGGCGCCTGCATGATCAGGGCATGTAGTAAAATATGCAGCCGAGAACGATTCACACAGCGTTTGACTCGCGCGGCTGAGCCTCTCCCGGCAGAGAGTTCAAGCATCTGTGGACTCGTCCCTTCAGCTCTGGCCCTCTTGCTTTCAGTCCGAGATTAGCTTTTTTTTTTCTTCATTACAGTTAAAGTAACGTCTGCTTTTCTCTAGTCATTCACAAGTTTCTCACTTCAAACTTTCTTTCTTCTGCTCCGTTATGCACAGCGCGCGCGGCTCCCGCTCTGCTTCTGCCCTAATGCGACTTATAGTCCAGTGCGACTTATGTTATTTTCCTCTTCATGACGCATATTTTGACTGATGCGACTCATACTCCGGAGCGACTTATAGCCTGAAAAATCCGGTAAGCGCTGCATTGCAATACTTGCATTTCGCCCCGTCACTCTCATTTTTAAAGTGCTCCCACGCTTTCTTTGCCCGCTTAGAAAGCTGGTCATGACTTCTTCTTGTGGATATTACAAATGTCTGGGAGCGCTCTGGCGGTCTCTAGGGGTGCAAACATATATTACAACTAAATTCAAAGCACGTCATTGACGCCACTTAACCGAGCAAAATGTTTCACTCGGTTACGCAATTTTTAACGGTTAATCGGTCAATCGTTGGGCAGATCAGTAATATAGTTAATTTGGTAATTTCTTTTATTTGGATATTTAGTTGAAAACTTAGATCGAAATTTTAGTGTCCCCAACTGAGCAAGCCAAGCCAAAGACGACAGAGGCAAGGAACCAAAACTCCACCAGTGCATGATGGAGAACAATAAACCCTGGGAGAAACCAGACTCAGTCCAGGTGCCAGTTCTACTCTGGCCTATTAGCACACAGTGTATGATTTTATACTGGCCACCTTACAGGTCAGAAATCATATTAGATCGAAATATTCGAGAGTTCGAGCTATCACGCCAGAGACGGGTTTATTGAGGATGACGTGTCAAGAAAACAATTATTCAATAGGAATATTCGAAAGATCGGAGTCATCACGCCGGAGACGATAACAAGAATAGTTTTTTACAGGGAGATATATAATTTGGATTATGATGCAAATTGCATTCAAAAGGTATTCCACATGAACTACAAATAAAGGGAAAGAGATATATACAATATACACAAGAACAGCAACTATAAACCAAAGAAACATCGAGAGTGGAAAAAAAACTAAGTATTTACTTTCTTTACAGTTACTTTTGATCAAATGAATGCATCCTTGCTGAATAATTAGTTTTTACTTAAAGCCTTTATGTATAATGTATTAAACATGTTAATGCCTTATAATAATGCATCAGTCTCATGAATAATTTTAACCACAGTTATAATAAACTAGATTGACAAAAGTATTGGAACACGTCTCCAAATCATTGAATTCAGGTGTTCAATCACGCACAGAAGTCAACAGCTACAGGCCTCCAAACTCTGTGTGGCCTTCAGATGAGCTCAAGAACAGTGTGTAGAGTGCTTCATGAATGGGTCAACCTTTGGGATGAACCCAGGCCAGGCCTTCTCGTCCAACATCAGTGCCTGACCTCACAAATGCGCTTCTAGAGGAATGGTCAACAATTCCCATAAACACACTCCTAAACCTCCGTGGAAGGCCTTCCCAGAAGAGTTGAAGGGTGAGCCAACTCCCTTGTCCTCCATGTGCATGTAAAGGCAGGCGTCCCAAAACTTTTGGCCATATAGTGTAGAGTATAACGCACCTTTTAGAAAGTATAATGCATTAAAACACAGCAAACAACCAATTTCAGATGCAACAAGGAATCTGTGAATATTATAATGCATTTTAACTTTAGTTACAATTACTTGTTAAAAATATAATACAATATAACATGTATGAATACGATCTGTTCCAGAAGTATGTTCAGTAAAGAGAAACGACTGGGAATTTGTGAACCCTGTAAGACTCTTTAACCTTTCCTGCAGGCTGTACTATAATTTTGACACTGACTGTGCTTGTTGAGAAAATCAAAGTAGTTTTTTTTGTGCATTTGTTTTTTCATTAATCTAGATCAAACGTTTTAAACAGCAGAATGTACTGTGCAGGCGCTGCCGTCTGCTTAACATCCAGCTAATTGATGTTTGTTCATGTTAGCAAAGGCCCTTCTTCCTTTTATCATCTATTCTGAAGAATCACTACATATCAATGTTTCTTTAATTTTATAGAGAGCCAGGACCAAGAGTAAAGAGGTCGTACTATCTTTTGAAACCAGAGAGTGATCCAGTATAGTAGAAATACTGTAATATTCACAACATAACCTTGCAGCTCTTATTCGGTACTGTAGGCCGCGGACAGATGTGATCTAGATTAACCGGTCATAATAGGTCAATTACATATAAAGTCTTAAAGATACAGTTACATTATAAGTGTACTTCAGGCACAAAAAAAGTCCCTTAAAGTAGATGATCTGTATAAATGTGTGCTGTAATGTTTTGGATTTAGTTGTTGTGGTAACCCCTGAAGTGAAGTGAGGTATATTTTGAGAGCGAGTCCGTTTGAATGAAATTCCTGGTTTTTGTGGGTTTGTTCGGGAGGTTGTCAGCTGTTTTGTGAGACGGTATCCAGACCAGCTCATGTCTGCTTTGATCAGCGTGGACGCCCGGCCCCCGCAGGCCCCCTGCCTCACAAAGGGCTGCCTGTGTCACTGCCTGAGTGCTTTTCCCGCCCAGCGTTCTGCTAGTCGTCTCAGTAGATCTCTTCAGACACACACACACACACACACACATACAGAGATCCACCTCCAGTTACAAGAGCAGTCATTTCAGAACGGCCTCCAAAATCCCCATGAATATCATTACGGTAGTCCAAACATCATATGAAGGCTGTACAAGTTTTAAAAAACAAGACTCAAACCCCACACTGAGAGTTATAGGGTTACTTCAGTGATTAGCAGATGGCTTTGTATCAGTAGAAACCCTGGAGTATATTCAAATGATCGTGCTTCCCCCCTCATATCCCCCTGAGACAAGAGATTTATGCATTTCATTTCTGGAAAAATTCCTCCGATGACACACATTGACGATATTTGAGTCATCGGAGGAATTGTTGGCCAAAGGCTGAAGACTACAGCCAGTAGAGGGAGCTATTTCCGCATGTTTTGAACCCGCGCATGAGGGATGGAGATCACACTCACAGCTCAGCTCGCAGCTACAGGCACTCATTTAAACGGAGCTATGCTGAGCAATGTAAGTGTTTTAACTTCTCAAATTAATTTCTATAAAAGTTAAGCTTCCAAAAGCATTAACTGAAAGCGCGCCAGACTGAACTCGCGCTGTGAATGTATGCCGCGGTCGCGATTACCGCAGCTCTCATCACGAGAGCCCATCAGCTCATTCATCATGACGGTAAATTAATCTGACTCCTGCAGCGTCACTCGCGCGTCGACTCATTATATTGAACAGACACGTTCAGTATTTAATTGTAGTGTCTGTTCTCCAACTCAGTCACAGTAATCCAGTAGCGGTGGCTTTGGGAGTGGCCTCACAGGGCAGCGAAGCATTCTGGGAATTGTAGTCTTTCATCCCCATGAGACAAAAATACATTTTCTGTCTTTTCTCAGTCTAGAAGACACCAAATTCAAAAATAATTTCACATTTCTACTACATTGATGACCCAGTTTAAATACAGATTCATCTTCCTAGCGCTGAAGTACCCCTTTAAAGTTGTAAAGTTTGAGGTATAGTAATAGTGATGCTTTACTTTACACCACTAATAGCTGGACATATCATTATATACCAATATTTATGACAATATTCATGTTATATCAGCAATGGATGTAATGCAATGAAATGCACTTTTGATAGATACTGACCACTGCAGACCGGGAACAGCCCACAAGAGCTCCAGTTTTGGAGATGCTCTGACCCAGTCGTCTAGCATCACAATCTGGCCCTTGTCAAACTCGCTCAAATCCTTACGCTTGCCCATTTTTCCTGCTTCTAACACATCAACTTTGAGGACAAAATGTTCACTTGCTGCCTAATATATCCCACCCACTAACAGGTGCCGTGATGAAGAGATCATCAGTGTTAGTCACTTCACCTGTCATAATGTTATGCCTGATTAGTGTATTTATTAGTAGCATTATAAGGAATATTATATTACCAATATCATTTTAATAATTATAATAATAGTAGAAATAGTTAATACATATTGTATGTATTTTATTATTTTTATTATTAACAGTAATCACACAACCAATATTTCCAATAATATTAACTGATTGTTATTATTATTATTAAGCAATATCTTACAACCAGTATATTTTAATATATATTTTTAATAGATTTTAGTAGTAGTATCACTTTGATACGTTATCAAGTACATGTGCCATGTTTGAGTTTACTATACAATCACAATTTCTGTCATAATTTGGTCAAGTTAAACCAAACTTTTATTTCCTTTCAAGTGTCATTAATAGTCGACTCTAGACTGAGGATCCAGTCTGAATGAATCCAAATCCACGACTAATTTTAATTTGTGTTCAGTGCTGTGTCATTCAAATAAGAGCGCTATAGAAATAAAAATGGAAAAAGAACTTTCAGCACAATTTATGAATGAATCATTATCATTAATGAGTGATTTGAACACAGTTCACGTGTCTGGGTCATATTAGCAATTTTGCATTACACAAACATGTTGGCCAAGACGAGAAGAACATTCTTGCATAATGTCGAATGACATAATCGCGTCTGTTACGGGAAAAGACATATGGAAAATCAGACCACAGGACTAGAATAGCTATGATTATTGTGAAAAGCATAACACTGAGAACATTCATAAATGCTTAGGCCTACATTTGTTTGCTTTTTGGGATTTCTTTCGTTCTTTCTCATTGCATCGGTCAAAGCGCTCCAAATGCCCTTCACCTCTTTTTTTTAATTTATTTTTTACTGTTCTGTTTAAAATTCCCTTTGAAACGGAGAAATGCATCTTGCATCAGACTCGGTTGCTGAATAATTATGTGTATTTGTCTTGTTTAGTGAGTTGCACTTCTGTTTTTGTGGTCAGACGGAGCACATTTCTGTCTGTCACAACAGTTGTCTGGGGTTGAGACTCGGGCTCGGTTGATATTGCTCTGCCTGGCGTCTGTCGGCTGGTGGTTTTAGAGGAACAGCGCAAGAGGAAGTGAAAGATGATTCGTGTGTTGATGTGTGGTCTATATATACGGATGGATTACCAGCAGTGACCTCCTGAAAGCTAAAGTCTGTTCAAAGATGCAAATTAAAGATGCACATAATATTAGCTCAAACAGTGGAGTATGGCACTAGCAGTGATTATTTCCCAGGGAATGCATGAACTTTATTAAAGCACTACACTACAGGCAAGTCAAATTTGAGATTTTGGGTTATTTTTCTTCCATAACTCGTCATCTTTCAATCTAGTGATGAGAAAACATCCAAAATATACACTTCTATTACTATCTATTTGCGTCTGTAGATTTCCGTTGTGTAAATTTAAAGGCTGCGAGTACGAAATCTCCATTTCAACTATTTTTATTGAGCAATTTGGTCATAAAGCATTTATAGATTTATAAAAAGAAATGTCCAAAATCCCCTCTGTAAAAACCTTTGAAGGGGTCATATGATAAAGTGCATTAGTTTGTTTTTAAGTGTAATAGAACCGGTTAACATGCTTTAATGTTCAAAAAACACACGTTTCACACACTGTACATTATTGCAGCTGCTCTGGTCCCTGTCTGTCTGAAACGCTCTGATTGGCCAGCTGACCCAGTGTATTGTGATTGGCCAAACACATCAAATGTGTGTCGGAAATGTAACACCCCTTTACCATAATCCTGAGCCCTATGAAATCAAAATGGCTTTTAGTATGAATGTGTTAACATTACTGTTATCTGTAAGCTCATGTGCTCCTAAACAATGGTAAAAATTCACATTTAGAAGATATAAACATTCATAACTTAGTTTCTCACTTCCACCAATATGGATCAATGATTTTGATGACATTACTGCACTTAGATTTTCTGTCCAATCAAATGCTCGTTAGAATCTGAAGCTCCGCCCTCTTCATTATAAATAGAAGCTGAAGCTGTGTCTAAAATCATGAGTTCACTCATTTACTGTTTTCTACTTGGTGAAGGGCACATAGCGCACTATATAGGGGATAACTACAAAACGTATCAGGACACATTTGAATTCTGCGCAGAATGCTGTATTTTAAAGTCATATGGGGGAGAAACGGTTAAAGATTAGGAGGAAACTGCGGCTTTACTGAGCTCAACAGCTCATGATATAAAGATATGCTATTGGCTTTTTTTTTTAAAGGGAGGAGCTGACTGATATGTCCCGCCCTGTCCTGCTTCATTGGAAATTGTCACTACATTAAATAATAATTAAAATCGCACTTCAGCTGGACTTTAAGCAATTGCAAACAGTTAAGAGTCATCAGTTTTACCGTATCACCACTGATTCCTAATTTAACCTGTTTGTAGAAGGCCAAACAAAGTGGTTTTGCTTTCGCAACCAAACACACAGCGTCTCCACGACATGATGATAACTTTCGTCTGCTCTCTTGACGTTTGCCTTTTGTTGAGAATTATGCTAATATTTCAAATTGTGATGTAGACGTTCGCAAAAGTATTATGTGGATTTGGATGGATGGAGGTTTAAGACAGGTCTGGATCTGTGATCTCTGTTAGATAGAATAAATCCATTGTTTGACACTGAGCTTTGTAACTTTGCAGATTGTATACATGCACAAACAGACACATTACACACTAAAGGAAAACATTACAAAGCATCTTTTTTATGCTTTACAGTCAACAAAAAGCATGTACAAAGTCCTATCTCATTGTATAACAAAGTACATTTCACATGCCTCAACGTAAAATAAAAAAAAACAAATAATATAACAAAATAAGAGAGGGTACATAATCATTAGTTTACATATAAATACATATTATACACATCATTACATTTGAAACAAACAAAACAAAGTTAGATTATGCACCATTTGCATATTTAAACAACATTTAAAACACTTTATATTGTATAAAACACTATATAAATAAAGGTGACTGATAGTTGACTATGATTGGTCAACCGCTGCACCTCACACTGAACTAAGGCGTGTTTTCTGTGTGTTTCAGCTCCTGGAGTCTCCTGAGGTGAAGGAGGACGCTGTACTCTGCTGTTCAATGGAGGTGAGTTGACTTTAAAATCATCTTCTGTAACACATCCATAATTATCAAGATCAGGGAGAGAATGAGACGGATGGATGGATAAAGCCCAGGACACCAAGCTGACGGTCAGGCAATGTCGGGCTGATTTTGAGCGGCAGTCGACTTAGTTTTTCCGGGTGTGTTACCACCGTTGGCTCTAGTCAGGCGCCGTTGTTGTTTTTTTTTAAGGCTGATTCAGCATATTGAACAAGTAAGCGCTACTTTGTTTACGGTTTGTATATCTGAAATCCTAATTTTCCTTTTTGAATGAAGAAAATCGGCTATTGATACCTGCTGATGGTCACCATGATTTTGCCAAGACATGTTTCTCAACATGTCTGTATGAAAGTTCATATCCCTGCCTCTAAAGCTAACCCTACCCATAAATTGTCTCTAAAATCAGAGGGAACTGAAAGGTGGATAACGCTGATGTAGAAGCACCTAACCCTAGAAATCTAGACGCACCCTAGCGGCAGCAAATCTAATCTGCCCACAAGTGTCGTCTAGCAACTCTCAATACTCTTCTGAGCTGTATTCCCCTAACTCTTGCCGGGCCAATCACATCGTGTATAGAGTCGGTGGGTGGGGCCATAATGACGACGGCCGAGTTGCGTTTGCGTGCTTCTAGTAAACACAGAAACTGGCGAACGGCGGTCTTTCGAATCAGCTTTGACCGCGACTCTGGAAGACTTGGAGTTAAGCTTTTCTCTGAGAAAAGAACGGCACTGAAGTCATTCTTAAAAAGGGAAGATGTGTTCTGAGTTTAGCCGACCGGATACGGCGAATGTTTAATCTGTCAACAAGCTCTGCTTCACCTTCGTTGCTCTGGTTGGTTGTAGCGCTATCCTATCGCATGCAGAGGGAGTTTGAAAGACAACCGTTTATCCGCCCCTCGGATTGAGCTGTCAATGGTGAGTTTCCAGACCAAACATCTTGATGTGGGGCTGGCTTGTCAGGCTACCTAACCCTGGTTGTAAGCCTAAACTTGGCCCTCAAGTCTGATTGGTTGATTGGAATGCTGTTCCAGGATTAATAAAGATGTTGATCCAGGAACATGTACTGGGTGAAATCAGGTTCACAACCTATGGATACCACCACAAGCACCCATGCTTGTTGACAGTCATCTTTAGTCCTTTTGGTGCGTTCAAGCACAGCTTTTCCCCTGAGACGAAGCCAACAACACAGTCAGCTTTCGTTGCTGCTAGTTCTTGGCCATCAGTTTGGTGTGTCCCAGGCTTAAAAGCGAGAAAGACAATATAGATGGCATGTCTGGATGACATGTAAAGTGACCAAACACAGTTGATGTTTTCTGTTGGATAATGTTAGTGTGCAAACTTTCTTCCTTCTGCCTTTGATTAATAGGCACTAGCTACACTTACGTGCACCCAATAATCTGTTAGTAATCAGATTGATGACTCGTTTGGATTGAAAAGCCTTCATGTAAATCCCTCAAATGAACCGTATGAAATTTCAGTCACAGATAGAAAGAGGTGGTGAGAGTAGGAGGTAGTATGGGTTTAAATTCCCGCCAAAAGTATTGTAGTCACAGATCAATATATAACAGCAGCACGCGAGTGAACGCGATCAATAAGTTGTGATGTATCCTCAACATACCTTAAGAGATATTAATTAATGTTCATTCTTTAGGAAGAGATGTTGTGTAATCGCGCAGTGTTTCAACTGCGGAAAGACTAAACAGCTTGAGAACAATATCCAGTAGCGTCTCATTTACCTCAGGCAGTCATTCAGAGTCCACAGCTGTGAGTTCACTAGACGAATCAACTCTTTCCCTGAATATATGACCTATATATTCATTTTATTCTAATAAACCAGTTAGTGATGTCTGGATTGTTTAAATAAATCTGTCATGATTTGACAGCTGTGTATACTGCCTTTAAGTAAAACACTAAAATAAAAATTAAAAAAGCAATTTTGTAAAACTTCTTTACCGAACTGTGACTTAAAAACCAAGGTACATACCAAACGTTAGATTTGTCTAACGTTACACCCCTAGTGTGTGTGTGTTTATATATATATATATATATATATATATATATATATATATATATATATATATATATATATATATATATATATATATATATATGTACAGTCTTGTTCAAAATAATAGCAGTACAATGTGACTAACCAGAATAATCAAGGTTTTTAGTATATTTTTTATTGCTACGTGGCAAACAAGTTACCAGTAGGTTCAGTAGATTGTCAGAAAACAAACTAGACCCAGCATTCATGATATGCACGCTCTTAAGGCTGTGCAATTGGGCAATTAGTTGAAAGGGGTGTGTTCAAAAAAATAGCAGTGTCTACCTTTGACTGTACAAACTCAAAACTATTTTGTACAAACTTTTTTTTTTCTGGGATTTAGCAATCCTGTGAATCACTAAACTAATATTTAGTTGTATGACCACAGTTTTTTAAAACTGCTTGACATCTGTGTGGCATGGAGTCAACCAACTTGTGGCACCTCTCAGCTGTTATTCCACTCCATGATTCTTTAACAACATTCCACAATTCATTCACATTTCTTGGTTTTGCTTCAGAAACAGCATTTTTGATATCACCCCACAAGTTCTCAATTGGATTAAGGTCTGGAGATTGGGCTGGCCACTCCATAACATTAATTTTGTTGGTTTGGAACCAAGACTTTGCCCGTTTACTAGTGTGTTTTGGGTCATTGTCTTGTTGAAACAACCGTTTCAAGGGCATGTCCTCTTCAGCATAGGGCAACATGACCTCTTCAAGTATTTTAACATATGCAAACTGATCCATGATCCCTGGTATGCGATAAATAGGCCCAACACCATAGTAGGAGAAACATGCCCATATCATGATGCTTGCACCTCCATGCTTCACTGTCTTCACTGTGTACTGTGGCTTGAATTCAGAGTTTGGGGGTCGTCTCACAAACTGCCTGTGGCCCTTGGACCCAAAAAGAACAATTTTACTCTCATCAGTCCACAAAATGTTCCTCCATTTCTCTTTAGGCCAGTTGATGTGTTCTTTGGCAAATTGGAACCCTTTTCTGCACATGCCTTTTTTTTAACAGAGGGACTTTGCGGGGGATTCTTGTAGGGATGGGACGAAATATCGTTTGACAAAATTCCGCGATACAAAACGTGACGAAACGCATCGAGGTCGAATAAAATGGATCGCGAAATAAAGATAGATGGTACTGCTGCATGATTTGCGTAGTATATAAATAATTTAGTGTATTGTATGTGTGTGTGTGTGTGTGTGTGTGTGTGTGTGTGGGGCAGACATAAAACGCAGCGCGCATTTTCTGTTTGATCTGAGGCGTAGCCCATAGTTGGAAAAAGTGAGAGCAGTCAGACACAAAGGATGCAACAGCAAACATTAATAGGGAAAGAAAAGGGTTGACATTAGCATTAATATTCTAAACCAAAAATGCAGTTATTGCCTACATAAGCTACCATATTTTCTGTTTAACTTTTATTAGACTTCAGAAAGAAAAGTGTGTTTTTTCACTGAGCACATTCTCTGCAGTCTGAGCGCGATGCACTGCAGCTCACTCTCGCTCATGTCTGAGGTAAATCATTAACACCATAGCCCCTTTCAGAACACGTGTTTTATTGAGCTAAATACATTACAATCGGCTAAAACTAATTCACAGGTTACTTTCCTGAACAAGCGCACTCCCGAGTCGTCCATGTTCTTCACACTGTCCACGTTAATCACGGCCCAGTTCGGCGCGCACACGCAAAATACCGGCAGTTCAATAGGGAATGCGGATCTCTTAAAGGGGCCGCACTATATTCCTAATCGTGTAATATGGACCTCCTCCAGGTATGGTGTGGTTCTGGTGCGCTCACTGGTACACATTAACAATTTTTCATACGAACTGTGCCCTGTTCTGAATTAAACTGCCAGTGTAAAAACTCCCTTTATATTGTTAAAATGAGAGAAATCACTACTTACTCATTATTTTTAAGTTTAGGCTTAAGAGACATGAACAATTTCTTAGATAAACATATCTATGACCTTTGATATGTCTAGTCTTCATGCTATATTGATTATTATTGAATAAGTATGGTTTCACTAATAATAAATGTACATTTGCATAAAGCATGCATATTTGTCCATACCTATGTTGATTAGAATATTAAAAACTTAATTTAAGATACATTTACAATTGCTAAAAAGGTGCGATTAATCGTGCGTTAACTCATGACAATCATGCAGTTAATCGCTATTCAATATTTTAATCGATTGACAGCCCACAGTGCCTTCCACAATTATTGGCACCCCTGTTTAAGATGTGGTCGCGGACTTCTAAAAATTCTCCTTTTTTTTTAAACAACATAGAACCAAAATGCAAAAAAAGAGAAAAATCCTACCTTTCGTTTTAGTACATTACTTTGGTGGTAAAAAAAAACAAACAAAAAAAACAAAAAAAAAAAATCACAGATTTGGAAAGATTTTTTTTTTTTGATATCGTATCGTGACGTATCGTATCGTATCCCTGGCATATCGAGGTGCATCGTATCGTGAGTTTAAGTGTATCGTCCCATCCCTAGATTCTTGAAAATAGATTAGCTTCACACAGACGTCTTCTAACTGTCACAGTACTTACAGGTAACTCCAGACTGTCTTTGATCATCCTGGAGGTGATCATTGGCTGAGCATTTGCCATTCTGGTTATTCTTCTATCCATTTTGATGGTTGTCTTCCGTTTTCTTCCACGTCTCTCTGGTTTTGCTCTCCATTTTAAGGCATTGGAGATCATTTTAGCTGAACAGCCTATCATTTTTTGCACCTCTTTATAGGTTTTCCCCTCTCTAATCAACTTTTTAATCAAAGTACGCTGTTCTTCTGAACAATGTCTTGAACGACCCATTTTCCTCAGCTTTCAAATGCATGTTCAACAAGTGTTGGCTTCATCCTTAAATAGGGGCCACCTGATTCACACCTGTTTCTTCACAAAATTGATGACCTCAGTGATTGAATGCCACACTGCTATTTTTTTGAACACACCCCTTTCAACTAATTGCCCAATTGCACAGCCTTAAGAGCGTGCATATCATGAATGCTGGGTCTCATTTGTTTTCTGAGAATCTACTGAACCTACTGGTAACTTGTTTGCCACGTAGCAATAAAAAAATATACGAAAAACCTTGATTATTCTGGTTAGTCACATTGTACTGCTATTATTTTGAACAATACTGTATATATATATAAATATGTATGTGTGTGTATATAGCACAAAAAATATATTGCACAAACTGAGCAGAATATATGTGCAATGTGGTCAAGGATCAAATTATTGTAAGCGTAAATTAAAAGTGCATTTTAATAGATGACAGTAGTAGATGACAATTATGAATCAACTTTACATGCATTAAAAATTATATTTCCCAAATCTTAAACGTATGTTTGTGTTCTTAAGTGTTCTTGTTTTTATTACTCTGCATTTTCTGCTCATATTTGACTCATGTATTTTTTCTCTTTGCTTTTCCAAATGTTTAATGTAAATCAGGACGGCAACTTTTAAGAACACTTAAACATGAGTTTAAGATTTGTGCAAGATAATGTGTTTAAAGGTTTGATTTATGCTTGTTATTTTCAATGCGTTTCGAATTCTTGGATTACACCTTATTATAATTTGATCCGTTACGATATTTGCAGTTCTGATCATTTTGCATATTTTTTTTTCAGTTTTTACAATATATTAAAATATATATATATTCAAGCTTACTGCAATACTTTCAGCAGGAATTCAATAGGAATAGGGGAAAAAAGCATTTGAATATGACTTCTCAATCTGATTCAGATTAAATCTGTTTGCATGCCTTTCTTCTCACAAAATGAATGTGTTTTAGTGATGCGCTGATTACAGACACGGCAGATAATCAGGCAGGCCAAGAAATAAAAAAAATAACATTCTGATTCATTTTGGGTGGATGAGAGAAATCATTAGTGATAAAAATACATTATTCTCTAAAATGTGAATATAATTTTTCGCCAGACACTAATTTGCTAGCTAGTTGCGGGATACACTTGTTTAAGCAGCAATGGAGGAAAAACAGATCTGAGAGAAAATTCACAAAGAAGATTTAAAAACATCAGGAAGGAAATGATAGTGTGTGGGAGCGTTTTAGTGAAGTAGTTAACCAGGGCGAATCAAGTGCTGGAGATGTGATATGCAATGGCATTAAATCATTCATCATTTATTGAATCTCCTTTATTCTTCTTTTTCATGGTTTGCATTTTCCTTCATTTCCTTTTCTTTCAATATGATAAAAAAAAAATCATATTGCTTATATACATTTCAGAAAGGCTTCTAGTTTAGAGAAATTGCACTGGTCCTATTGTAAATCATTCATAAGTTCCCTTGAAAATTCCCCTTGAAAAGTTGAGACTGTGACTTTGTGCTGCTTTCAAAAGGTTTGAAATGTGTGTTCATAATCAGATCTCTGTAGCGCGCCACCGTCTGCGATCAGACACACACAGACAGCAAACTGCTCATTAGATTGGCCCAAACCGTCATTTGACTGCATGTCTAATTAGCCATTTCATCTGAGGAAGATAGTTTCTGCACAACAGCAGATCTGGAGCGTGTTGTGCTCATTTAGAAATGGGTTTATCTGTTTCTTTTCCTTCTGTTTTGTTTGTTTGCACAATTTTTTTACAGCTGCAAGAGGGTGTTCACACCACACACACACACACACATTAGTGGTTGGCTGTTATCGGCTTTAACGTGAGACTCTTATCAGGCGTTAAAAAAAATAACGCCGTTAACCTATTCTCAAAGTTGGGTTGGGAGGTGGGTCTATACTAGGGCTGCACGATTTGGGGGAAATAAATAATTGCGATTATTCTGAGTAAAATTGCGATGTAAAATGCGATTATTGTTATTATATTTTTTTACAAATGAAAAGTTTGTGTAAATAACATTGTGTTTTTGTATTAATGTGACTATCAATAATTATGATTATTACTGCAAAAAATATTTTTAAAAATAAGAAATATTACCATTACAATAACATTTCCATAATTACAAATAAAAAAGAGTACGTCAGAATGAATATAACAATATAATACTAATTATTATTATTATTTTTGTAATATTTTACAGAAAACTTATTTTACAAAAAAAAAACCTGCTGGGTTACCTATTAATATGCAGACAGCCTATGACTAAAACACATTAGAAAGGTCTAAGCCTAAGGAGTTATTCTTAAAGTCTGTCTTTAAAATGAAATATGAACCTCTTGTGCATCCACTGTGGGGGAAAAAATTCCTTTACATTGAAGAAAAACATGGATTGTCCAACAAATTTATAATTTTTTAAGTTTATTAAGTTTTAAAATGTATTAAGCATTATTTTCTTATTATTGATTACCCAAAAGTTTTTAATTCATACTGAAAGCCAACGGGCGCCCTCGAGCGGAAAACGCCACATTTGCCTCAGAGAAGTAATTGACGTTAGTTTTCAGGAAACCCTTTATGTGAAGCTAACGCGGTGTAAACAGAAGATAGAGACGCTTTGATTAAACATGACGACAATAGAGGGCCGAAGTCATGACGTCACTTTGTAGGCCAACCCGGAAGTTAGCGGCGCATGGGTTCCCTCGATCAAAAGCATATGCATTTTCCCCATAGACTTTTGGACAATCGCAAAAAATAAGATCTGTGTTCAACAAAGAGTTATGACTAGGGCTGAGCGATTAATCGAAATCGAACCGCAATCGCGATTTGGCTTGTGCGATTATGAAAGCTCAAAGGCTGCGATTTTAATAAAATAAATAAATGTCCAGTGTGTTATGAAGAGCGGCTCTGTGATAAACGCTGCTCCGTCTGAAAGACTGCGAGTTTGAGTCGCTTATAACGCGTGTTTGGAAAAGCAACACGAGTCAAACCGTATGAAATAGGCGTAATAGGCGATTTCCTAGGCAGATATCGATTATATCTGTGTCCAAGTAGCAGTGCTTCGCCTGTGCTTCCCCATAATATAGTCCCAAGTCAATATCTGCCTAGGAAATCTTAATCTGCATCACTATTTGTATTTATTGTGAATATGCAGGCCTCAAAAAGGGTTTTTTGGATCACTTTTGATCGGGACACACTAGCTGGCAACACAGGATTCCATTCATTATGCTAAGCTAAGCTAGCGGCGACTCAGCCAAACTAAAACAATGCATGCACTGAGACAAAAATGCATTTGCCCACATATCGAAATGTAGGAAAGAGGTTGAATAAGCCCTATTTCTAAAAACGATGTAGTGTTCCATATATATATATAATGTATCACTGAGAGAAGCCAGCACGTGTATCCATCGACAGAAACATACATAAAGCATTATTTTCTAGTTACAACCCATATTAAATATGCGTCATCAGATGTAAGATGAACCGCGGAGCAAGTGCACCTTTTACCCGGCCCCCCTGCTCACGTTAGACAGCACCGCGGTTGGGAAACGCTGGTATAGACTAGGGCTGAGCGATTAATCGAAATCGAACCGCAATCGCGATTTGGCTTGTGTGCGATTATGAAAGCTCAAAGGCTGCGATTTTAATTAAATAAATAAATGCCCAGTGTGTTATGAAGAGCGGCTCTGTGATAAACGCTGCTCCGTCTGAAAGACTGCGAGTTTGAGTCGCTTTAACGTGCGTTTGTCTTCACAAACTAATGAAGCGTTCATAAACCTGTTCAACAAAAGACAACGTTTAATAACATGTTCTACCTCACTTTATATCGTCAGTCGAGTGTGTGTGAGCTGATGTGGCTTCTCATCAGAGTGAGGCAGACGATGCGTTATTTTATAGCATTCTATGTCAATCAGCACTGCATTATAATACACTTTATTATAATGAAAATACCCTTGACGGCTTGAAGAACTCAAATACACCATATTTTGCTGCAGTCGTGTTTATTGTCGTCATGTTTAATCAAAGCGTCTCTATCTTCTGTTTACACCGCGTTAGCGTCACATAAAGGGTTTCCTGAAAACTAACGTCAATTACTTCTCTGAGGCAAATGTGGCGTTTTCCGCTCGAGGGCGCCCTCTGGCTTTCAGTATGAATTAAAAACTTTTGGGTAATCAATAATAAGAAAATAATGCTTAATACATTTTAAAACTTAATAAACTTAAAAAATTATAAATTTATTGGACAATCCATGTTTTTCTTCAATGTAAAGGAGTTTTTTCCTCCACAGTGGATGCACAAGAGGTTCATATTTCATTTTAAAGACAGACTTTAAGAATAACTCCTTAGGCTTAGACCTTTCTAATGTTTTTTAGTCATAGGCTGTCTGCATATTAATAGGCAACCCAGCAGGTTTTTTTTCTTTTGTAAAATAAGTTTTCTGTAAAATATTACAAAAATAATAATAATTATTAGTATTATATTGTTATATTTATTCTGACGTACTCTTTATTTGTAATTATGAAAATGTTATTGTAATGGTAATATTTCTTATTTTAAAAAAATATTTTTAGCAGTAATAATAATCATAATTATTATTATTAGTCACATTAATATAAAAATACAAAATGTTATATACACACACTTTTCATGTGTAAAAAATTATAATAACAATAATCGCATTTTAAATCGCAATTTTACCCAGAATAATCGCAATTATATATTTTCACCAAATCGTGCAGCCCTAGTTATGACCCTTGCACGTTTTGTCTATCAAGATAATCTTTACAAGTGAATCCAAAATGTATACCGATTGAAGCCTAAATAAAGCCGTCAGATATAAAATGTTAACGGTAGGCTATAAACGGACTACAGCACACAGTCGCGGATCTACATCATCATCAAGCTTCCTCAAACTTTATTTAAAAAACATGTTCGCTCATTATGATCTGCGCTCTGTATGAACACATATCCACTTTTTCATGAGAAATATTGCCCAATCGTTTTTTCCAAAAATGTTAGAAACTAATTGGGTTTATGCGTGCCTCTCTGAGATTTGTTTTCTCGTTTGTTAATGTTTTATTTATTTGTTTATTATTTTGTAAGTTTATATAAACCTTAATATTATTTTCTTTGTGATTAAGAACAGGCTATTATGCCTGATCATCGTGACCCAAATAGACTTTAAAGATTATCTTTCACTGTTATATGTTTGATTGTATGTTTGTCTACCATTTGCTAATTCGCCAGAAAAAAAAAAACGTGTTTTTACGACCTCAGAAGCACTCACGACGTAAGCTATAGTCGTATCAATTTACAATCGTATGTAATTGTCCTTAGACGATTGATCATATATCGAGGAGAGAACCACTATAAATCTGGACATGTAAAGTTAGAAAAGCGCAGCTTTCATTCGACGACTTGTGGTTCCATCTCGGGACAAAACAAAACAAAACACTACAGTCTCTCCACAGAAACTGGTAACCGGTGACCTTAATATCACAGATTTCTGTGTACAACAATATTTGGAAACACTACTATTTGAAAGGACTAAATATATAGCTTTGTATATTAACTGAAAGGTAAACTTCTAAGAACATGAGGCTGAAACGCAGGCTAGTTTTTTATTTTTATTAAACATTTACTTAACAGAATTCAAAAGTGAATGAAACGCGGGCTGGTGATATTTCCCGTTTGTCACGATGACGTCTAAAGTCCCGGCCAAAGGATGTAGTCCCTTTTAGCAACTTGTTAGCAACCGCCATTTTTAAGACACAA
The DNA here is from genome assembly GCF_024679245.1 of Pseudorasbora parva. Classification (NCBI taxonomy): domain Eukaryota; kingdom Metazoa; phylum Chordata; class Actinopteri; order Cypriniformes; family Gobionidae; genus Pseudorasbora; species Pseudorasbora parva. Next base: position 5,992,192 of record NC_090189.1, read on the forward strand.
AGTTTAAAAGAACCACAAGCAGGTTAGAACTAGTGTGTTTTATGTCATAGATCAAAACGTGAAAATATTTAGAGGCTTTGTTAACCACAGACCTTATTTCTGGCGATTTATCAAAAACCCATTGAAAAAGCCCATAGGCTTTTGAGCGAGGGAACCGGAAGTGCTAAAATGCTAACTCACTTCCGCGTTTTGGTCTACAAAGTGACGTCATGACTTCGGCACTCTAAAACACGACTGCAGCAAAATATGGTGTATTTGAGTTCTTCAAGCCCTCAAGGGTATTTTCATAATAATAAAGTGTATTATAATGCAGTGCTGATTGACATAGAATGCTATAAAATAACGCATCGTCTGCCTCACTCTGATGAGAAGCCACATCAGCTCACACACACTCGACTGACGATATGAAGTGAGGTAAAACATGTTATTAAACGTTGTCTTTTGTTGAACAGGTTTATGAACGCTTCATTAGTTTGTGAAGACAAACGCACGTTATAAGCGACTCAAACTCGCAGTCTTTCAGACGGAGCAGCGTTTATCACAGTGCCGCTCTTCGTGACACACTGGGCATTTATTTATTTAATTAAAATCGCAGCCTTTGAGCTTTCATAATCGCACACAAGCCAAATCGCGATTGCGGTTCGATTTCGATTAATCGCTCAGCCCTAGTCTATACCAGCGTTTCCCAACCGCGGTGCTGTCTAACGTGAGCAGGGGGGCCGGGTAAAAGGTGCGCTTGCTCCGCGGTTCGTCTTACATCTGATGACGCATATTTAATATGGGTTGTAACTAGAAAATAATGCTTTATGTATGTTTCTGTCGATGGATACACATGCTGGCTTCTCTCAGTGATACATTATATATATATATGGAACACTACATCGTTTTTAGAAATAGGGCTTATTCAACTTCTTTCCTACATTTCGATATGTGGGCAAATGCATTTTTGTCTCAGTGCATGCATTGTTTTAGTTTGGCTGGGTCGCCGCTAGCTTAGCTTAGCATAATGAATGGAATCCTGTGTTGCCAGCTAGCGTGTCCCGATCAAGTGCGATCCAAAAAACCCTTTTTGAGGCCTGCATATTCACAATAAATACAAATAGTGATGCAGATTAAGATTTCCTAGGCAGATATTGACTTGGGACTATATTATGGGGAAGCACAGGCGAAGCACTGCTACTTGGACACAGATATAATCAATATCTGCCTAGGAAATCGCCTATTCTGATTCTGTATGGCTATTTGTACTCGTTGTGAATACGCAGACCACAAGAAGTAATTAGGTGGGTTTATTTTTATTTTTTCACTTTTACTCGGGACATGCTAGCTGGCAACATAGGATTCCATTCATTATGCTAAGCTAGCGGCGACTCAGCCAAACTAAAAAAAAATGCATAAACTGAGAAAAAAAATGCATTTGCCCACATATCTAAATGAAGACTGAAGTGTTTGATAACTTCAAGATACATTTTTGAACATGTCCTAGCTGTAAGCTCAAATATTTAATGTCATTGTTTCTACATTAGTTTGGAGATAAAATGTGAAATTGATATTTTATATATTTTTATATTGTAATAACGTTGGGTGCAATTATTTAAAAAAAATTGTATCGATTTGACAGCTCGTATAAAAAAAATCTCTTTAGACTAGGGCTGTCACTTCTATATTCGAATATGACATGAAATATCCGTAATCGAATTCTAAATACACTATCCGGTTTAAAGTGCCATGTAGTGCTTTTTTTTCAGTCTATAGGTGCGTTTACATGGAGACCTGTAATCTGTTTAAAAGTCCAATCAAAATCAAAATGCTCCATATTAACACCTTAATCGGAAAAAAAATGCCCAAACCGAAAGAAATTGTAATCGGTTTGAGAGGGGTGGGATAAACCTGTGTGAACGACCTAAACCGGATAACTTTGGAGTGTGCGTCCTTATAGAATAATTAGGTATTTCAAAAACAAAGGCATACATGCACATATACACACGTGTATGTGTGTGTGTGTGTGTGTGTGTGTGTGTGTGTGTGTGTGTGTGTGTGTGTGTATGTATGTATATATATATATATATATATATATATAGGGCTGTGCGATATTGAACAAAAATGCGATATGCAATATCTTCTTTAATAATGCGATATTCGATACGATATTGCTATTAGTGTGTAAAATCTATTTAAATTAAAAAATGAATTACTTCTTTTTTATATATATATATAAAAAAAGTGAGAATGACATCATTTGTTTCATTTTTTTTGGGAAAAGAAAGCGTCGCTACAACTTCTGAAAGTGACCAGCAGTGTTTTTTCATTTAATAACTGTTTTTAACGTCAAGCAAGTCCCATAAGTAACAGTCGTGAGCCCAGTCTATTCTCTGCTATATGCATCAACCTAAAATGTACACTTATCCAATATTGAAGTAGCCTATTAAAGTCATTCAGATATTGCTTGTTGTTGCGATATGCATGTTGTGATATGTACATTTGCGATATTCTGATCATTTCGATATATTGCGCAGCCCTCAATATATATATATATATAATTGGATGTTCAGTGTGGCTCTGTCCAGAGGATAGATGATGCCCACAAACCGGATCATCAGGAGACAGTTTGTCTGGACATCCGCCTGCTTCTGTCCAGTCTTTCTCTCTCTCGTTCAGACGAGCATCTGTTTCTCAGTACCCCCTGTGGAGCTGACCTCTGACCCTTCCTTGAGCCTGAGTGTGTCCGGCTCCCTTTGAACATCTTATTTCCTCTTAAAAACCGCTCTGTGATTCCTGCCCCCTCTTTGTTTCTCTTTCTCCATCCCTCTTTAAAGGAATATCACAGGGGGAAAAAAAATTCAAGTAAATGTTGATCTTTGGTGCCACAGAGTCACAGTTTCACACTTTTTCCGAGATGATCATTTCATAAGAAAACGTGGAAAGTTGAGAGAAAAATGTATCTGTCTGTTTGTCTCATTGCCGATTTTCCTCTGGTTCTTCTTGCAGCTCCAGAGCACTGGCCGGTTGTTGGAGGAGCAGCTTCCCGAAATGATGACTGAGCTCCTGGCCGCCGTGCGGGATAAAATGTTGTGTCCGTCTGAGTCCCAGCTGACCCGCTCGCTCCTGATGGAGGTCATCGAGCTCCACGCTCACCACTGGAGCCCGCTGGAGGCGCTGACTACCGCCTACTACAACAGAACCATCCAGAAACTCACCGCGTGACGGATCCCCGGAGGCCTGACCACTGAGCACGACACACAAACATCCAGAAACTCGTCAAACTAACCACTAGAGGCCACGGACACACTACACACACTCAAGCATTCTGTACTAGGAAAGTAGAATCGGCGTGGATGGAGGAGACCATCGTGGGATGAGGGTCAGAGGTCAGAGTGTAAAATATGCAGATTGAAATGAATATGTATGTATTCGCACTTCACATCTGCATATTCATGAGCTGACCCAGACGTAGACACAAAACCAGACAGTCATTAGACGCACACGCGCTGTCATTCTTTCTAGACAAAATGTCAACAGGGAGACATCTAAAAAAATATATATATTTTGCATAAAGAAATGAAGCCTATTTTTAAGCCTTTTCTGAAATACTTTATAATTTATTTAATGATTTATTTTTTTGCATTAAAGCGATGATAATTTAGAGAATTAGATCATTTCTGTAAATTGTTTTTAATTCATTTATTTTTTATTTGGATTGTCATTATTTGTCACAGTTAAGCGCACCCCCCCCCCCAAAAAAATATTTTGCATCGTTAGTTTTTGCATTAGTGTGATGATAATATAGAGATATTTAATTTTCTCTTAAGAAGCGAATTACAAATGCAATGATATCACAGTTCAGAAAAATCTTATTGTTCCTAATAATCAAATATTTCTTAAAACAAGTTCTAAAATTGTTTTCAAGATAGTTAATCACTGAAAATGTCACATGCATTAAAAATTAACTGTCATGAATTTAACTAATGGATTATTGTTTTTTTAAAGAATTTTAATTTGGGGTATGGTTGGGGGTAATGTAAGTATAAATGTGCTTAGTATTCATGAAAATGATGCCAAAGTGCACAGACGTAATGGTGCTAAAAATAGGCTTCATTTTCTCTAAAGCAAAATCCTTATTTCTTTCTTTTGATTTTGTCATCAAATATTCCCTGGACGTGTTCACGAGATGACTTGTGAACCCCAGAGTGTGTTTTCTTTGGCACGGAGCCTGTGCTTCATCCATCCGTCCCGCTTCGGCCCCCCGGGCGTCAGGAACGCGCCGTCGACCGACAGGGGCGTCCAGCTGGGGTCACGCTGACTCCAAAGGAGCAAGGCTTTCTTTTGTCATACACACACACAGCAGATGGCTGCGGCTGGGTTCAGACACACGGACACACACCTCGTGTGTGTGTGTGTGTGTGAGGACACAGTCAACATAAAGTGGTCAGGTTCTTCATGAACACAAGTCGGATTTCTTGAGTTTCCCCTTTCTGTTCCGTCTCGGGCCGTGTCCCTGTTTATAATGTGTTATAGTGTCCTTAATATTATGCATTGTTATTATTATTATTTTTCTTGAAGTCGCGTTTCTTTTTTTTTTTTTTTTACAACAAATAAATGTACGTGTAATAGGCTTTGTTTGTGAAACGCAAGCAGAATGCAAATCATTCAGAAACAAACAGTAACACTTCACTTATAGCCTTCATCTATGATGCATTATAGATCATTGTAACCAAAGTTAAAATGCATTATATTTGCAGATATACATTTGTATTATAATGTATTATAACTATATTACATAATATCACACAATTCATTAATTATAATATATAAAGGCTTTAAGTAAAGTGCTACAAAACTAATCTTGCGTTCGATTCTGTATTAACGTAAGGATGTTTTGTGAATGATTCATGAATGCGGTTTTGTTTTTTAGAAGTAGATCTGTTGCACAGGATTACTTTCGTTTTGCACTGTTTTAAGGCGATTGCTTTCAAAATAAAAGATAAGAAAAGAAAAAGATTAACATGTATGTAAAAAGTGGGTTGTGGAGGATTTCGAATGTTAGCCGAACACTTTTTACTAGAAATGAAACGTAGTATCAGGTTTTGGGAGAAAATAGTGGCCTTCGAAACCCCTGCGAGTTTTACGACTAATCTTTAGTTGGTGAGCTGCTGATAGAAAGGCCTGTGCAGCGAAGAGGACTTTTAATATTGCCTTCAACGTTCAGCTTCCTAACTAGACAATGTGAGATGTTGAAAAGTAACACAAAAAAAAAAAATCAAGCATGAGTCAAAATGAAATTACGCAACAATGGCTATCAAGTATATAGGCCGTTTTGCCGTGGTCGTTTTTTGCAAGTCGTTCTATTTAACACTATTTACTTTTAACAAATTTGTTTGCCGAAGATGGCGGTCAAATCTTTTAATGGTATATCTAGCTATTACATGTCAATTTCTCTGGCTTTGACGACTGTGTGCATTGATATTGATTTAACGCAAGCCAGTCATCTAGTTATGAATAAGCTACATGTAATCTTGTGAACGGCATATGATTATGAATTTTAGTGGACGAGAGGGAGCATAGGAAGTGTTTTTGAACTATTTCTCGTGAATAGTCGGTGGCCTCTCGCTTTTTTTTTGGGAGGAAACGCGCAGAACCTCATGGTTTGCCGGCAGGTTTGGGGTTTGTGTATTTTCTGTCTTGCATCAAGAATTCAAATGAAAAGACAAGCGCACACGTGAGGGTTGAATCTCATGAAGATATGTCTGGCTCATATCGTAGATTTTACAGGTAAACTATATAGAAATATTTTGCACGAAAAAAAGGGAAAGTTTTCTTCATGCAAAATATGACTCGTTATTTTTTCTTCTGATTTAGTTTCTTTCGGTGGCATGTCAGATTTTGTGAGATTCCCCCCTCAGAGTGATTTTATGCACACACACAAGCATGTGATGCTCATGAAACCATCTCTGCGAGTGTGTGCTTGTCTTTCTAACATGATTTTAATTGTTTTTGTATTTAGAGTTTCATTTGATTTGCTCCTAGTTGCAGCTCTCTGCAGTCGTGCATTGTCAGGGTTTTGCATTAGGCTCCGCCCCATTCAAGCAGCAGGTGACCTTTGACTTCTTCAGTGTTGCAACCCACCAGACTATTGAATGCAGATCATCTTCATTTGCATCTTATTGACATGCAAAGCAGATGTGGCAACCTTGTCACCTGACCGAACTGTAGATCTGGGTTCACTCAAAGATGTCATCGATTGTGTTTTTTTTTTATGCAACTGAAAATAAACTGAGAAGGGGTGTAAAATGGAGTGTTTGTCCTTTTTTATGGTCATTATGCACACGGCCCATTTTACTTATCCTTTTAATTTTGTACTAAATGTATTTATATTTTAAATTCGAAAACTTTCTATTGCAACCGGAGCTTCTAACGGCAGCTGCAGTGACTTCACCGATTGGCCGTTTTAAGGTGAAGGCAGGGCTTATTCTGCCATATTGCTTATTGTATTTCTCACATTCATAATGATATGAATGCACCATCTTTGTTTTGATTTAGAATAATAAAACTGCTTTGTACATGTAATGTCTTGTCCAAATAACAAATGTACTAATGTTATTGTTGTTTTTTTTCATATTGTTTTTGGGAGCATTGAAATGCCTAGGCTTCTTCATGCAAGTATAACCCTAAAGGGCCACCTACTGTGCAAAGTTGCACTCACTTTTATGTTAATAACTGTTAAACTAAGATTAAGTTGATGATTTGGATCGCGTGTCAAACTGCTGCAATCACGTGACATTGGTGATCCGAATCATGAATCAATCTGCAGATGCATGACCGTTTGAATCTTTATTTGAGGATTAAAAACAAACGCGGAAGAGAAGACAATGCTGAATAAAGTCATATTTTTGGACCAAAATGTATTTTCGACGCTTCAAGAGATTCTGATTAACTAACTGATGTCACATATGGACTACTGTGATGATGTTTTTATTCCCTTTCTGGACATGGACAGTATAGTGTGCATACACTTAGATACGCTCTCGGACTAAATATAAAATATCTTAAACTGTGTTCTGAAGATGAACGGAGGTCTTACGGGTGTGGAACGACATTAGGGGGAGGAGTTAATTACATCAATTTCATTTTTGGGTGAACTATCCCTTTAAAGCTGGTTCTGATGGAGCGGTGTCATAGACGCAGACTAGTCAGGGTACCCATGCTGACCCCGGTCAACTGCCAAAAGCGTTTTATTATAGTAAAAAAAAAAAAAAAAATATATATATATATATATATATATATATATATATATATATATACAGTATAAATATATATATACAGTCTTGTTCAAAATAATAGCAGTACAATGTGACTAACCAGAATAATCAAGGTTTTTAGTATATTTTTTATATACTAAAACAAGTTACCAGTAGGTTCAGTAGATTCTCAGAAAACAAATGAGACCCAGCATTCATGATATGCACGCTCTTAAGGCTGTGCAATTGGGCAATTAGTTGAATTAGTTGAAAGGGGTGTGTTCAAAAAATAGCAGTGTGGCATTCAATCACTGAGGTCATCAATTTTGTGAAGAAACAGGTGTGAATCAGGTGGCCCCTATTTAAGGATGAAGCCAACACTTGTTGAACATGCATTTGAAAGCTGAGGAAAATGGGTCGTTCAAGACATTGTTCAGAAGAACAGCGTACTTTGATTAAAAAGTTGATTAGAGAGGGGAAAACCTATAAAGAGGTGCAAAAAATGATAGGCTGTTCAGCTAAAATGATCTCCAATGCCTTAAAATGGAGAGCAAAACCAGAGAGACGTGGAAGAAAACGGAAGACAACCATCAAAATGGATAGAAGAATAACCAGAATGGCAAAGGCTCAGCCAATGATCACCTCCAGGATGATCAAAGACAGTCTGGAGTTACCTGTAAGTACTGTGACAGTTAGAAGACGTCTGTGTGAAGCTAATCTATTTTCAAGAATCCCCCGCAAAGTCCCTCTGTTAAAAAAAAGGCATGTGCAGAAGAGGTTACAATTTGCCAAAGAACACACCAACTGGCCTAAAGAGAAATGGAGGAACATTTTGTGGACTGATGAGAGTAAAATTGTTCTTTTTGGGTCCAAGGGCCACAGGCAGTTTGTGAGACGACCCCCAAACTCTGAATTCAAGCCACAGTACACAGTGAAGACAGTGAAGCATGGAGGTGCAAGCATCATGATATGGGCATGTTTCTCCTACTATGGTGTTGGGCCTATTTATCGCATACCAGGGATCATGGATCAGTTTGCATATGTTAAAATACTTGAAGAGGTCATGTTGCCCTATGCTGAAGAGGACATGCCCTTGAAACGGTTGTTTCAACAAGACAATGACCCAAAACACACTAGTAAACGGGCAAAGTCTTGGTTCCAAACCAACAAAATTAATGTTATGGAGTGGCCAGCCCAATCTCCAGACCTTAATCCAATTGAGAACTTGTGGGGTGATATCAAAAATGCTGTTTCTGAAGCAAAACCAAGAAATGTGAATGAATTGTGGAATGTTGTTAAAGAATCATGGAGTGGAATAACAGCTGAGAGGTGCCACAAGTTGGTTGACTCCATGCCACACAGATGTCAAGCAGTTTTAAAAAACTGTGGTCATACAACTAAATATTAGTTTAGTGATTCACAGGATTGCTAAATCCCAGAAGAAGAAAAAAAGTTTGTACAAAATAGTTTTGAGTTTGTACAGTCAAAGGTAGACACTGCTATTTTTTTGAACACACCCCTTTCAACTAATTGCCCAATTGCACAGCCTTAAGAGCGTGCATATCATGAATGCTGGGTCTCATTTATTTTCTGAGAATCTACTGAACCTACTGGTAACTTGTTTGCCACGTAGCAATAAAAAATATACTAAAAACCTTGATTAATCTGCTTAGTCACATTGTACTGCTATTATTTTGAACAAGACTGTATATATATATATATATATATATATACACACACATATATACACACGATACATTTTGGTCTAAAAATAACAAAAACTATGACTTTATTCAGCATTGTCTAATCTTCCGTGCTTGTTTTCAAACCTCAAAGATTCAAACGGTCGTGAATCAGCAGATTGATTCGTGATTCAGATCACCAATTTCACGAGATTTCAGCAGTTTGCCAGTTTGACAAGTGATCCGAATCTTGAATCATGACCGTTTGATTCTTTATTTGAGGAACGCAGAAGAGAAGACAATGCTGAATAAATTCGTATTTTTATTTTTGGACCAAAATTTATTGTCGACGCTTGAAAAAAGTCTAACTGACCAACTGATGTCACATATGGACTACTCTGATGATGTTTTCATCACCTTCTGGACGTGGACAGCAGTGGGCATACACTTACATTCAAAGGACAGAAAGCTCTCGGACTAAATCTAAAATATCTTAAACTGTTCTGAAGATGAACGGAGGTCTTACAGGTGTGGAACGACATTAGGGGGAGTCATTAATGAAAGAAATTTGGGTGAACTAACCCTTTAACTCCAAGTCTTCCAGAGTCGCGTTCAAAGCGGATTCAAAAGACCGCCGTTCGCAAGCTTCTGTGTTTACTAGAAGCACGCAAGCACAGCTCTGCCGTCACTTTGTTAAAGGGGGGGTAAAATGCTGTTTCATGCATACTGATCTTTTTACACTGTTAAAGACTTGGAATCCCATACTAAACATAGACAAAGTTTCAAAAGTTAAGGTGGACGTTTGATGGGAGTATTTCTTTGTCAAAAATACTACTTCCGGTTAGTCATAAGTTTCGGCAAGTTTTTTGAGATCATGCGTCCCCTTTGACGTTAATGGGGGCGGAATTTCCTTGTATGGGCGTTACGGACAATTCTACCGGAAGCCCGTGAGAGAGAGAGAGGGAGAGAGCGAAAGCAACAGGCTACGCCCATCAAAGCGCTGGCTTGTAGGATGCTGGACAGGTGATGTGCACATAACAATGTCACCAAAAAAGTGCGTTTTTGGTTGCCAGACCAAGACAGTCCTGCACAGATTCCCCAAAAACCCTGCGTTAAGGCAACAGTGGATGGAATTTGCTTTTCCGGATCAGCAACTGAGTTGCGCGAATGTTTATATCTGTTCGCTGCATTTCGGTGCCGACTGTTTCATAAACAAGGTCCAGCTTGACGCCGGATTTTCCCGATCGCCTTATGCTGAATGATGGAGCAGTCCCAACGTTAGTACCGCGGGCGGTGAGTTAGACTGCTTCAAATGTCTGTGTTTTTGCCAATGCTCATCAAGTAGCCCAAACATGATCACGTATAGTTAATTGATCAATGGAGCATGCGATGTGTAGTGCGTGTACATTTGTTTAGCTGGCCACTATATGTGTAACTTTATGTTTGTGTATTGTAAAAGCACTCCAAACAACAATACACAAAGAGGGGGGAAATATGTTGAACTAAATAAGCGCGCTTCTTCATTCAAATGCGCTACTATTCCGTGTCTTTCTATGTAAACACTAACTTAACCTGCCGTGCAAAACCAGTCCGCTTACTGTCTACACAAACCACGCGTAAACACACAAACACACGTGCACAACTGCACTTCCCACATGCACACCTTCAAAGACAAAAATACGACGATATAATTCAAGTATAAATATGTAAATAACACAAGCCGCTAAGCATATTATATAGTTAGTGTATAACTTGTACCACATAGAGACGTCCTGCTCTAGTCGTGTTTGCTGCTGCTCCTGTTCAACTGCAGCCTCTGGGTCTGATTCCGGATCATAGATGTATGGCTGTATCTGATTAAAAGCCATATTTTTATTTTGAATAAAGTTTTTTTCCCGCTGTCAGGGATGACACAGCTTTACGACGCACTCGACTCAACACAATAGCAGCAGCGAGCACACGTCATTATTTAGCTCCGCTCACACGACACGCCCCCACACGCTCTGCTTTTTTCGGAAAGACTCGGAACAGCGCATCTTTCTTATATAATTATTAAAAAAATAAAGACTTTTCGGAGATATGCAGGATGCAATGCTACTCTATAGGTACTCAAGATTGACATGACACTGACTGAAACTGAGTGTTTCACCCCCCCTTTAAGCCTCGCCCACCGACTCTATACACGATGTGATTGGCCCAAAAAGAGTTAGGTTTTTACAGCTCAGAAGGGTATTGAGAGTTGCTAGATAACACTCGCAGCAGATTAGATTTTCTGCCGCTAGGGTGCGTCTAGATTTCTAGGCTACTAGTAAGCACCTACTCTAGAGATTATTTTGGACACAGCCATTGTGTGGAATGCCAGACACTTTAAATCAATCAACAGTCGCCACTTTAATTACATAGTGAAGGGGAGGGGCTCAGACTCTGATGTTGAATGGCCAGTTCAGTATGCAGTTTATAGTGTAGAAAATCGGCTAGAATTGGTGCACCATCCAGACACCTCTTGCGCACTATTTGCATCGCACATCATTTAGTATGGATATAAGGAAGGAGGAAGCCAACACCTCCTTCACATGCGTGTCAACATGTATAGAGCAGCTGACTGTGAACATGACTAAACTAAAACCTGAAAAATAAAAGCTAATTTAAAACATTAATAAATATTATCAAAAAACAGATCCTGACTGTAACATGCTGTCTTTATTAACGTCCTGCCAGCGCTTTTGTTTTCTTCTACACCCCCTTCATCATCATCATCTCCATTACACCCCCTGCTCTGTTTGTGTGATTAATTGCCATGTCCGGGGTGAGTGTGTTGCCCGATTGTTTCTATTGTTTAGAGATGACAAAGGAGCATTTGGCTCCACACACACACAGCTGGGCGCTTGCTGCAGCTGCCACATGGATTCAAACGCTGCAATCTGACAGCTGTGCAGGACGGCAGACATCAGCTACCTGCAGAGAGAAAGTGTGTGTGACTGACAGTCAAACTCATTGTTTGCATGATGTGGAGCTGCCTGCCAGTGTATGACTTCAGACTCTTAAAGGGACAGTTCACCTCCGATTTGGAAAACCAAGCTACACTCTCTTCCAACACCAACAAGTGTCATTTCCCACATCTCACAAGGCTGATTTCATAGCTAGTAGTGTTGGGCGATGTCCCCTAAATTGGCAGTTAAACATTGCAATGGACGATGATATTGTTGGTGGGGAGCGGTGTTTTACTACAACTCTTTACATGAATATTATCGCCCAAAAAGGAAAATTATTTCATTAATTACTCACCCTCATGTCGTTGGACACCCGTAAGACCTTTGTTCATCTTTAGAACACAAATGAAGATATTTTAGTTGAAAGCTGATGGCTGAGAAAGGCTTCAGAGAGCATTGACATTCATAAATTTACATTCGCAAGACCCATAAAGGCACTAAAGACGTCGTTACAAAGTCCATCTCACTACAGTGGCTCTATAGTAATTTTACAATGCGACGAAAATAGTTATTGTGCGCACAAAAATCTAAATAACGACTTTATCCACCAAGTTATTAACGTGAACTTGATGCATGCGTGAGAATATGACGCAGATCCACCGTTCAATACATGACCCGGAAGAGGAGCTGCTATCACGCGAGTTCACATCAGAGACCTACACGGAAGACAATAACTTGGAAGGTAAAGTCATTATTTAGATTTTTTTGCACACAAAAACTATTCTCATCACTTCGTAAAATTACTGTAGAGCCACTGTAGTGAGATGGACTTTGTAATGTCGTCTTTAGTGCCTTTATGGGTCTTGAGAATGTAAATGTACTGAATGTTAATGGAGGCCTCTCTGAAGCCTCTCTCAGCCATCAGCTTTCTTCATGTGTGTTTCGAAGATGAACGAAGGTCTTACGGGTGTCGAACGATATGAGGGTCGGTAATTAATGAAATCATTTTCATTTTTGGGGTGAACTAACCCTTTAAAAACAATAATTTCTATATAGGTTGTACGTAAGGGGAAACGAGTAACTTTCTTCCACTTTAGAAGAGTGGTGAACTTTTAAGCACTTCTTATCTTTACATAAATATTTTCTACTAAACTATAATTTTGTTATTTCACTAACTGAACTAATAACTCTGATTTTTTTTTTATACTTAACTATAATTTTGATTATTTTTCTAACCCAACTAATACTCATCCGCGCTCTCCAATAGGTTGCGAGCACATTTCACCATCCGTTATGGAGCTGTTAAATTGTGATTTTGCATATTGTTTTTCAAACGTACATTCATGTAATTCACATTACCACTTTACAATATTTTAATAATTAATTTTTTTAGTTTATGCTGTTTTCTTGTACAAAATTTTACATTTAACTTAAAATATTACATGTAAGACGTAAAAAAAAACAAGAGGCTAGCAATGTCAAGATCAAGATTTGTGTAGCCTGACTAAAACTGTATTTTCACAGACTTAAGGTCCTTTCACACCGGACGCGTAACGAAAAAGCGTAACGAATAAGCGAATATTTCGCATGCGAATATTTTGCGTCAAAACCATTCACATCAGCCGCGACACGAATTTGCAACGCTTCAGAGCTCCAACATTCCAAAACATTCGCAGTGACAGCTGAGAAAACGGGCACTTCATCATTCAGTGAAGACGAGCTTTTCATTTTATTTAAAGGACCGAGAGGAAGGTTTTGGGTGCAGCCAGTCTTAAAGAACAGAGAGTCTGAAGGGGAGGATGCTAATCTTGAACAAGAGGTAAAACTTTATCATGGCCGGTTCAGCATTTACTTTCTAAAGTCTGTGGGACAATTTGAGGATCTCCTCCAGAGACGGCAGCGCATATGACGAGACCAACCGCGCACTTCAGGGACCAATCGATCCGAGCAGATGTGTCCAGTCGAGTCACAATGTAAACATTTCAGTACCACAGACGTAGCCTACTGATGGCAACACGTTCACTTTCCATAATCGCGGACACAATGTTTAGAAAAAAATCAACTATTTATAAAAGGTAATAACTTATAAGTTATTATACTAACTTATAAGTTAAGTTATTGCTGTCTGTATCATACAGTGGGCAAACACAGCTGCAGCTGTACATCTTACAGTTGTAATCTCATGAGAAATGCCATGCCTGGCAAAGGTTAAAGTTGATTGAATAGCTTGTGACATCAACTGGACATTTCGTCACCTTTGTTTCCTTTTATGTGATTGGTTGAAGCCGTTTTTGTCGCCGCTAGTGTAAAAAAAAAATCGACATCGAAACGAAAAAAAATAAATGTCGTTTTTTCGCCTCAGCACATTCGCGTTCAGTGTGGAAGCGCTCATTACACAAACAGCTGATCAAAGAAAAAAAACATTGCACGAATTATTCGCACGTCAAAATCGCGTCCAGTGTGAAAGGGCCGTAATACGTCTCGGCTCTGGCAAAGACTAAAATGGCATATAAGCATTAGTTATAGTATCAGTTTCATTTACAGAGTAATCCCTGCAAAGTTTTTAGGTTAGGGATGCCACAATACTCGATATAATATTGAACCGTTCGGTACGGCATTCACAGTTTAATACACGCTTGAGAATTTTCAGTTTTGCATTTAATTAGTTATTTACGAGAGTCTACATGGCACTTTAAAAACCGGATAGTTTATTTATAGTTCGATTACGGATATTTCACGTCACGTTCGAGTGCATATCGAATATCGAATAAAAAATGACAGCCCTACAGAAAATCAAAATATCTGAGTATTAACACAAACATTATCTGTGGTCTTATGTGAACGTTTGGTCAACTGTTGTGAAAAAAACTGATGTAACATTAATTTAGATCTGTGCGGTACAGAAGGTCATAATATACAGGCTGTCTGTTACATTAATGTTAATTAAAACAACTATGGTATCATGGAGGAAAATATATATATTTTTTTCCTATAGATATTTGGTTTTGACTTGGTGTGTGCCAAATTTGAGGAAATGTAAGTTATGGTTGCTAGGTGATTTTGTTTTGTAACCTTCAGAAAACTCGATTTTTCTCAACTGACTTGATCGACTTCAAACAGGTGTAGTAGCTCAGCCATTTTTAATCCGAACAAACCATACATCATTTTGAAGACAAGAATAATTAAAAATAATAATAAATAAATAAATGCTTATTACTGTTATATTTATCTTGTTTTTTTTGCACACATGAAGTGTGATATTTAATCAGTTTAAAGTTAAGCCACCACACTGCTAGCTTTTTGAGTGGTGATGGCTGGGTGTTGCGATGCAGTTGCAAAGGTGTTCTGGGTGTTTACATTGTGTTGCTATTGCTAAATTGTTTTGGATGCATCACTATGTGGTTTTTAGGTGTTTTCGTCCTGTGTGGTGTGAATAAAATCTCATATCTTTAGACATGAATCCTTCATTGCACCCGCGACTGTGGGATTTCTTTGTGGTCCAGCAGTTTAAAAGCAGCATCTGATCACTAAGTACCAGCACACCTCAGCTCAACGCGTGATTTGAGAAATCATTCATGCCTGCACAAACTCCGCTTTAATACTTAATGTTCAAATATGCAACTCAAATATGTTCTGTTTGTGGATAATATTTCTTTCTTTCTCTCTCTCTCTGGAGGAACTGTACAACCATCGGCCCACATCCTGCCCCTGCCAGCGAGGAAATGATGTCATGACCTGTTCACTTCCTGAATGAACTCTTTAATGGTTCTGTTTTTCTGCCACATAGCATATTGCTGTTGGAGCCTGGAATTCTCTCTTATTCAATCCCTCTCTCTCTCTTCTGCTCCGTTTTTCCCGCTTTCATCTTGTCTTTTGAGCCCCCCCGCCCCTCGTCTTCGCTATGGCTTCTTGTTGAAAACCCAAACCTCTCTTCATTTCCAGCCAAGCCTGATCCGCTTCCAAATCCTCCCTGGCCTGCCTGCCAACAGCAACAGCTCGGCCGCTCGGAGCCTAAAGGAGGCGGTGGAACGATTTTCACCAGGGAAGAACTAACTCAAAGGGGTTTTTCTCTAGCCTGCAGAGGGAAGACTCGCATAAGAGCGATTGCTATATAGGTTAATCCGAGCGCTCGGATATCTGGATAGAGTGAGAAAATGTTTGTAGTTCTCCCAAAAAATAATTTACTCACACACACGCATGTTGTTCCAAATTTGACACTGTTTTTTGTAGAATACAAAATATGTTCACACTGCTCTTTTCCACTAAATTAAAGCATGTAGTGATCTGTAAAGCTTCAGAAAGAAATAAAAACACCTTCTGTATGGACTTGTGTGCTTTACTGTCTTCCGAGTTGTGCATATACAAACTTGCAATATAAATTACATCATCTATTTGTCTGTCTATCTTTATACACTATATTGCCAAAAGTTTTGGGACGCCTGCCTTTACCTGCACATGAACTTTAATGACATCCCGTTCTTAATCCGTAGGGTTTAATATGGAGTTGGCTCACCCTTTGCAGCTCTAACAGCTTCAACTCTTCTGGGAAGGCTTTCCACAAGGTTTAGGAGTGTGTTTATGGGAATTTTTGAACATTCTTCTAAAACCAGTCAAGTTCCTCACACCAAACTCCCTCATCCATGTCAAACTCCCCAACCGACGTTGCTTTGTGCACTGGTGTGCAGTCATGTTGGAGCAGGAAGGGGCCCTTCCAAGTTGGGAGCATGAAATTGTCAAAAATGTCTTGGTATGCTGAAGCATTAAGAGTTCCTTTCACTGGAAATAAGAGGCCAAGCCCATCTACTGAAAAACAACCCTGCACCATAATCCCCCCTCCATCAAACTTGGCACAATGCAGTCAGGCAAGAACCGTTCTCCTGGCAACCACCAAACCCAGACTCATCCATCGGATAGCCAGACAAAGAAGCGTGATTGGTCAGTCCAGAGAACACGTCTCCACTGCGCTAGAGTCCAGCGGCAGCATGTTTTACTCCACTGCATGTGACGCTTTGCATTGCACTTGGTGATGTAAGGCTTGTTTCAGCTGGTCGGCCATGGAAAACAATTCCATGAAGCTCTCGACGCACTGTTCTTCAGCTAATCTGAAGGCCACATGAAGTTTGGACGTCTGTAGCTATGGACTCTGCAGAAAGTTGCTGACTTCTACACACTGTGCACCTCAGCATGTGCTGACCCCACTCTGTGATTTTGCGTGGCCTACTACTTCATGACTTAGTTGCTGTTGTTCCCAAATGCTTCCGCTTTGTTATAATACCACTAACAGTTGACCAGGTGCACAGGTGGCAACCTATCACGGTATCACAGAGCTCCTGAGAGCGGCCCATTTCTCTGCAATAGAATTAGTTTTTCTCTTCAGTGTTGTGTTAGTTACACACACTCCCACTCAACAGAGAGCCTCAGCATGTGGTTTAGGTGTCAGCTCATGAGCAGCAGGCAGTAGCACCTGATGTCTTTGTTGCTAAGCTCATGCTCCTGTCTAGCAACTGTCACCGCGGAAACTATCCTGGGAGTGTGCCCCTGTTGCTAAGCAACATGAACTCTGTTGACAGGCTAAGGGTTTGACCCCTGCTTTGACAGAAGCAGCATGTCGTTATTTTCTGGAAACACGGCTCTGAGCAGAAGGTTATGGGTTAAATTCTCAGGGAATGCATGAACTGATAAAATTTAAACTGAATGCACTGCAAATAAAAGCATCTGCCACATACATAAATGTATGTAAAATACGATTTTTGGTAATTGACAGTATGCCACAGAAGCAGTGCACAGAAATTAGACTGAAAGTAACCCAGAATATTTCTTTAAGTCCTCTGTTGGCTGACCCGAGCTCTCATTTGCACATGCTCGCTGATGAAATGGCAGCCGCGTCCCTTCGGCCGAGCATGCAGGTTTTCATGCCCGGTCAGGAGGTTCTCAAAACATCTCCAGCTACACACACACACAGGTCATTGATTTGCGAGGTGGCATACGTCTCGATGAGTGAGCGTGTGTTTGCGTGTGTGTGCGCGCGCATGTTTAAAGCAGCTCCACATGAAAGTTTGAACCTAACACCGCGGTCACATGATCAGTTCTACAACGAACCCCCTTGTTCGAGAGCAGGTTTGATTTGGCCGGCTGTCAGTTATCACACACACAGGTGTGTGTTTGTGTGAACGGCAGAATTATTTGCCTTCGCCATCACTGTGGTTTCTGTCGGAGTTCTGAGTCTTTGATGGTGGATTTTATCAGGATTTTGTACAAAATAAGTGACATTATTAGCTTACAAATCATAAGTGGAGATCTGCCGCCATGACAGTAATTAAAGATGTTTGAGAACCACTATTCCTCATATTTCTAACGTTCAGTGTGTGCGTCCTTTTGTGCTGTTACTTTACTGACTGATCAGATGCACGATTTTTACCATCTGGACCATAAACAGGTTAAAAAAAAATAATCTAAAGTTAGTTTTTCTGACCCCAGTGGCAGATATTTTTTCTTAAAGGGCGCCCATTATGCAAAATTCACTTTTACATGGTGTTTGAACAAATGTGTTAGTAGTGTGTGTACACAACCACCCTATAATAGTACAAATCCCCCCACACATTTAAAAAAAAAAAAACATAAATCATAAGCAGTGTCTCGCTGCCATTTCTATGCAGTCTCTATGCAATGAGACAACACAAATGCTTAGGCCCCGCCCACGACTGCTGACAGACTGCCCTATTAGCAAAGACTCCGCCCCCTCAGTGAGCTGTACGCAGTCCGCCATGTTTATCTCCTCGCCAGAGCGTTTAACCGCAGCATTCAAGAAAGAAATGTGTTCTTATTAAAGTAACTAAAGTTATTCAGTCAAGAGCAGCGAGTGATTTTCTGGTTGTTTTATATCGTACCAAATGGTTCAATATTATATTGAGAATTGTGGCATCCCTACTACTTACACAATTAAGTATATATAAGGATATTATTGATATAGAGTGTAGAGTAAAAAAATGCTGACCACAATTAAGTACATTTTCCTTTTATTTATTTCTTTTATTTATATATCAATATGTCAGTTATTTATGTTTTGGCATGCTGACCAGAAAGATTTTATTATATTTTTGTTTATTGACAAACATTATCTTTAAAACACTTTGACTTTGCAGTCAAATGTTATATAATTCCAGTTTTATTTAGATTATTACTATGGATATTTATTTTATATATTCTATTTATATTAATATTCTACTCCATTAATATTGCTTTTATTAGTAATAAATAAATCTACCTTAGTTTTAATAAATTGTTCACCTGTTTGGGAAGTGTTTGTCATGTTTTGACAGTAAAGGATAGTTTAAAACCACAGTTAACTGTCTTTTTTCTACATCTCTCACTCAGGAGCAAAATTATGCCTTTAAACTTTAAAGAAATAAAAAATGTACATTTATTGTGATATTTATCGATATCGACCGATATGGAAAAGGATATTGTGATAATTGTTATGGGCCATATCGACCAGCCCTATTGTAATCCATTTAAACTCTTGGCAAATAATATTTTATTTAAAATTATGCACACATTCACTTAATAAATGTCCATATCGTACCGTTTGTAATAGCAAAAGTATGTTTATGTCAAAAACTTAAAAAACTTTTTGTCTCATGCAATTATTTAAAAGATGTCATTTAATAACTGAATGTGATGTTTTCAATTTAAAATGACAAAATGTATTTATTTATTTTTAGTACTAGTTTGCATTTTTATACCATGTTGTAAATCCCCATTTTTGAGTTTAAGGAAAAACATGCTGTTTTTGTGCATGTATATTTAAATGCAAATGAGCTGCTGCTCCCGCCCCCTTTCCAGAAGAGGGCGGAGCCTTTACAGCTCGTGCCTCTGATGCTTTCACTGGTGTGATTATTTACCATGTCAAGGAAAAGCTCCATGTTTAGCACAGCACAGCTCGGAGCGCTCAATATGCTGTAAAACTTCAATTAATATTAATAATATTTGTTTCAATAACTGAATGAAGCCTGCTATATTTGGGACAAGAGTCGCGAGTCTCGCAACCTTAAATTACTTGCAAAAAAACTCTTGATCAGCACTGAAAGTTTGTTAATTTAAACCGTTATCCGCAGTGAGTGAGTGAGTGAGTGAGTGAGTGAGTGAGTGAGTGAGAGAGAGAGAGAGAGAGAGAGAGAGAGAGAGAGAGAGAGAATTGTCCTGTTATTGACGTAATGCGCTTCATTGACAAAATGCGCACCCAGATGTTCGAATAGTTCGAATATTCGTGTTTGTTTTAGAGGGAATATCGAACGTCATTTGAGAGCAATTTTGACAGCCCTAGTATAAAATTATCTGGGGGGTTATTTGAGCTGAAACTTTGAGCTGAGACACATTCTGGGTATGCCAGAGACTTAGATTATATATTGTAAAACGTGGCATAGTACAGGTAGGTCTCCTTTAATTTTACACTTTTCAAAAACAAGACTTATCTCAAATGCATCTTGACTTGTGAATATTTAGATATTTGTAATGGAAAACTATTTTTTCCAGTGCGCACAATGAAGGATTGACCTGAGCCACCTAGAAATTTAAAAACAGAAATCCAGACGTTGAAATACTAGCAACTGCATTGCAATACACAGAACCATAGAGTAGGTACTACATTTTAATTTTGACTTGGTTAAAATATATTTTGAATATGGGTAGTATAAATGAAATTCAGACATTGCATCAGTTGTCGCATCATTTTAATGTTCATTAATTATCTCCCATGGCCTCATGGGAATCTCAGCGGAAGATGTAGGTAATCTGGGGACTTTTCACCTAATGTTTTTCAAAACTATATATCCAGACATGCTACTCTGTTTGTGTGCTGTTTTTTCACACATTAGTAGGGAAATATTCGATTGTTATCAGGATGGATCTAACTCAGATGGTGCTGCTGATAATAAAGTGCAAGTTTTTCTTCCCCTTTTATTTCAGGTTTCACACACTGCTTCATCAGAGTTTTTCACACCTCTGGTGTCTCTCACTAACAGACTGTTAAAATATGTTTTTTTTCTGTCTCGCACATTCGTCAGGAGAGAAAAAGAGACCGACACCCGCAGAGAGACTGTGAATATTACAAAATACTCTACATTTATCTTGTCTAGTGTATAGATAGATGTAGGGATCGCATAGTTTTGTAGGCCAAAACTCGAAATTGAGTTTGCATTTACACTTTTGGTTCCACTGTTCCAAAGTCAGTGGTTTTTAAAAATGGGTTTTGGTCCAAAGCCTGAAATAAAGTCTGTGGTGAACACAAACTCAATATATTTTCAAGTTTTTCTTCCCTACAACAGTAATGCCTCACTCACTCATGATTATTTAAAGCTTGTACGCGTCTTTAAAAAGGCGGTTGCAAACAAGTGGCTAAATGGGACTACAGCAGACATTAACTCTTTCCCCGCCAGTGGTTGCCAGCCACAGCCAGCATTTTTGATCTATTTTACAAAACTTTCATTGGCCCTAGAATATTTTGTTGTGTGAACATCTGAACATACAACATGAAAAAAGAACAGAGCAAAAAAAAAAAAAAAACGTATTTTATCTTCATGCTTTCTTTTTTTTAATCAACACTTGAATGGGGGTTTCATTTAAAAAATATATATATTTTGTCTTTTACAAAGACCACAGCCTGCATAAGCAAAGCTTTTAATGGTTGTTTCTGCTTCTTTGTTTCCTGTGTTTTGATACGGAGAGACTGTGCTCTTTTAGATGTTTGATAGCGCCCCTTCTACCGTATAACAGCGAAAACACAAAAGCTGGAAAATTCCTTCAATGGCAGAAAAAAGGGTTAAACATAATCACACTGAATGACATGACTCATCAACTAGCTAGTTTGCTTTCACAGCGTTGTTAGTAGGGATGGGACGAAATATCGTTTGACAAAATTTCGCGATACAAAACGTGACGAAACGCATCGAGGTCGAAAAAAATCGATCGCGAAATAAAGATAGATGGCACTGCTGCATGATTTGCGTAGTATATAAATAATTTAGTGTATTATGTGTGTGTGTGTGTGTGTGTGTGTGTGTGTGTGTGTGTGTGTGTGTGTGTGTGTGTGTGTGTATGGGGCAGGCATAACAAAACGCAGCGCGCATTTTCTGTTTGATCTGAGACATAGAAAAAGTGAGAGCAGTCAGACACAAAGGATGCAACAGCAAACATTAATAGGGAAAGAAAAGGGTTGACATTAGCATTAATATTCTAAACAAAAAATGCAGTTATTGCCTACATAAGCTACCATATTTTCTGTTTAACTTTTATTAGACTTCAGAAAGAAAAGTGTGTTTTTTCACTGAGCACATTCTCTGCAGTCTGAGCGCGATGCACTGCAGCTCACTCTCGCTCATGTCTGAGGTAAATCATTAACACCATAACCCCTTTCAGAACACGTGTTTTATTGAGCTAAATACATTACAATCGGCTAAAACTAATGCACAGGTTACTTTCCTGAACAAGCGCGCCAGAGTCCTGCAACGGGTCGGGTACCCGCGGGTATCCGCGGGTACCCGCATAAAAGTGGCTAAAACGGGTGGATTATGACATTTATAAAATTCACGGGCGGGGATGCGGGCGGATAATTAACTCTGTGCGGGCGGGTAGTAGCGCGGATGGGCGGATGAAAAATATGTGCAATATTTCTGTGACAAAGTGAACGCGAGAGCGAGAGAGAGAGAGAGACCAGGGCGTGATTGTGAATGAGCGTCACCTGCGAGCCACACCGGTCTCGAGTCCTCTGAGGGAGCTCGGAAGCATATAAGGACGAGAGATCACCAGACCTGGATTTGACATTGAGTTGTGTTTATGTTTTATTATGCGTGTGCGCATGGGAGATGTCCATGAAGGGCTACTCACGTTACTTTCGTTTTGTTTGGTTAAAGTCTTTTAAATGTTCGCTGGTTCCCGCCTCCTTCTTCCCCCATCCAACATATTGTAGGCTAATACAATTTCTATGTCCAAATTACCATTACACATACACGCAACAATGATATACCATTTGACCCATCACGTCACCACCACTGCGACATTGAAACTTTAGTTGATGCCTCTCGTAGCGCAGAAGGAGCGAGCGTTGCAGGAGTAGCAATGGATGAAGTAAAAGTAAAGCTGGTGAGTGGAGTAGCTATATGAAATTGTTGACAATGAGTCTTTAAAGGCACTTTTGCCTGTTTCATTAGCCCATTCATGACGCTGTTGATGTTGAGAGAGGTGTAGGATAAAAAAATAAAGCATTTTAATTTGAATGTTTTAGCGTGTGTGATTTATCGCGGGCACGGGTCGGGTAACGGGCCAAATATTAACGGGTCTGGGCGGGTACGGATTTAATTTTGAAATTTTCACGGGTCACGGGTCGGATCTGGTGCTAAACCTTGCGGGTACGGGCGGGGGCGGGTCTCCAAAAATGGACCCGTGCAGGACTCTGAAGCGCGCTTCCGAGTCGTCCGTGTTCTTCACACTGTCCACGTTAATCACGGCCCAGTTCGGCACGCACACGCAAAATACCGGCAGTTCAATAGGGAATGCGGATCTCTTAAAGGGGCCGCACTATATTCGCACTATATTCCTCCTCGTGTAATATGGACCTCCTCCAGGCATGGTGTGGTTCTGGTTTGCTCACTGGTACACATTAACAATTTTTCATACAAACTTTTCCCTGTTCTGAATTAAACTGCCAGTGTAAAAACTCCCTTTATATTGTTAAAATGAAAGAAATCACTACTTACTCATTATTTTTAAATTTAGGCTTAAGAGACATGAACAATTTCTTAGATAAACATATCTATGACCTTTGATATGTCTAGTCTTCATGCTATATTGATTATTATTGAATAAGTATGGTTTCACTAATAATAAATGTACATTTGCATAAAGCATGCATATTTGTCCATACCTATGTTGATTAGAATATTAAAAACTTAATTTAAACTTAATTTAAGATACATTTACAATTGCTAAAAAGGTGTGATTAATCGTGAGTTAACTCATGACAATCATGCAGTTAATCGCTATTCAATATTTTAATCGATTGACAGCCCTACAGTGCCCTCCACAATTATTGGCACCCCTGTTTAAGATGTGGTCGCGGACTTCTAAAAATTCTCCTTTTTTTTTAAACAACATAGAACCAAAATGCAAAAAAAGAGAAAAATCCTACCTTTCGTTTTAGTACATTACTTTGGTGGTAAAAAAAAAAAAAAAAAAAAAAAAAAAAAACACAGATTTGGAAAGACTTTTTTTTTTTGATATCGTATCGTGACGTATCGTATCGTATCCCTGGCATATCGAGGTGCATCGTATCGTGAGTTTAAGTGTATCGTCCCATCCCTAGTTGTTAGGCACCGGTGGTCTGAGGACCCTATTGGAATTGCTTGGTCTATATATATTACCACTTATCCGAAATAATGAGCATTTTGAGGGCCTAAACATGCTCGAAAACTCATGAAACTTTGCACACGTGTCAAAAGTAGTGAAAATTTACATTTGATATGGGTTTCAGAATTAGGCATGGCAAAATGGTCCGATAGCTCCACCTACAAAAAATTACAATAACTTTTTATTAAAAGTCCCTGGGAGCAAAATCTGAAAACCCAACAGGAAAGTTTTTGACATTTCTGTTTTACTTTAACAAACTCCTATATCAAACTTTCCGACATTAAATTGTGAAGATCTTGAGTTTCCACTGAAGTCAGACCATCTGAGGCGGTCTGACAAAATTTGATGTTTCGCCATGACACAGGAAGTTATTGTAACTCAAGCATACACATGTCCGATCTGCCCCAAACTTCATGTTTGATAAGAGTCCTGGCCTGGCCTTACTCTTGCTGTCACAAAACTCTTGATCAGCACTCAAAGTGTGTTCATTTAAACCGTTATCCACAGTGAGGGCGAGACAGAGAGAGAGGTCTGCGCTCTGCGGTCTTGGCCATTAGTTAATTTATATATAATAATTATATAATTCATAATAACAATCTACTTGTTTTTGTGTAAGTAATACGTTGTCAAATATGTGTAAACTTAAATAGACAAACTATAACATTAAGTAGTTATGTCTCTTAATAATAATTGATTTGTCCTGTTGTTGACGTAATGCACACATTTACATTTACATTTACATTTAATCATTTAGCAGACGCTTTTATCCAAAGCGACTTACAAAGAAGGGGAGAGTAATAGAAGCAACGGAACAGACAAGGCCAAAAACCTGTAAGAGCTGTAAGAAATCTCAATTAATTAGCACAATACACAATTTTTTTTTTTTTTTTTTTTTTTAAAAGACAGACATCTACAACAAAAACTCACGTCCGCACAGTGCCGAACACTGGATTTTGATAGCTAAGATAGCTACAACCCATTAGGACTAAGGCTGTTGCCCCAGCTGTTGTCGTTAATGCAGATTCAGTGGCCCAATGGGTTGGTTTTGTATTCTAGCTAAACGCGCAGCAATAGCCATCTACAACAAAAACTCACGTACGCAATATACAGAACACTGGATTCTGATAGTTATGATTACTATGTAACACACCCGCCTGAAGGCACAAATCCGGATGAGAGACGTAGATATGATCCCGGAGTGTACGCTTTTGGTCGTTGCTGTGGTGATCAGTAAG
The DNA here is from genome assembly GCF_024679245.1 of Pseudorasbora parva. Taxonomy (NCBI): domain Eukaryota; kingdom Metazoa; phylum Chordata; class Actinopteri; order Cypriniformes; family Gobionidae; genus Pseudorasbora; species Pseudorasbora parva. The sequence continues at coordinate 6,017,673 of NC_090189.1, forward strand.
TGCTATTCTGTATTGGTCAGGTGCAATTGGAAAAGATGTGTCTTAAGATGTTTTTTAAGAATGGCTACAGACTCGGCAGCACGAATTGAGATCGGCAGGTCATTCCACCAGGTAGGAACGGTCCAGGAAAATGTCCGTGAGAGCGATTTCATGCCTCTTTGGGATGGAACCACGAGGCGCCGCTCGTTCGCAGAACGCAAGCTTCTGGAGGGTGTGTAAGTCTGAGCAAGTGAATTTAGGTATATTGGTGCCGAGCCAGAGGTTGTTTTGTAGGCGATAACTAGTGCCTTGAATTTGATGCGAGGTTAGGGTTAGGGTTAGGGTTAGGGTTAGGGTTAGGGTTAGGGTTTCTTAAGCAGTGGGGTTACCCGAGCCTGCTTAAATGCTGTGGGAAAGGTTCCCGTGTGAAGAGAAGTGTTGACAATGTGAGTGAGTGCAGGAGTGATTGAAGAAGAAATAGCCTGAAGGAGGTGAGTGGGAATAGGATCAAGTGGACAGGTAGTAGGGTGATTGGAAAGGATGAGTTTAGAAATATCTGCCTCGGAGAGTGGAGAGAAGGATGGAAGCGTGTTCGTGTTAGTTGTTGAGATGTGCGTGTCAGTTAGTGATGAGGAGAACTGTTTGCTAATGAGAGCTGTTTTGTTGGTGAAAAATGATGCAAATCATCAGCTGTAAGAGTTGATGAAGGAGGGGGAGGAGGTGGACAAAGGAGAGAGGAGAATGTTTTAAAGAGTTGGCGAGAGTCAGAGCAATTGTTGATTTTGTTGTGGTAGTATGTTGTTTTAGCAGTGGAGACATTTGTAGAGAAAGAAGAGAGAAGAGACTGATAAAAGGCAAGGTCAGTATTGTTTTTAGATTTATGCCATTTCCTCTCTGCCGCCCTGAGTCCAGAGCGATGTTCACGGAGAACTTCAGACAGCCAGGGGGCAGATGGGGTGGGGCGGGCTGGTCTGGATGAAAGGGGGCAAAAACTGTCTAAGGAGGATGTTAGAGTGGAGCAAAGAGTGTCAGTAGCACTGTTAGTGTCCAGTGCTGAGAACTGAGCAGGTGGAGGGAGTGAAGATGAAACCATAGTGGATAGGCGAGAGGGAGAGAGTGAGCGTAGATTACGCCGAAAGGTAATCTGTGTAGGAGTACGTTTTGTATCAGGAGTCAGTATGAGGTTTAGAGTGATGAGAAAGTGGTCTGAGGTGTGTAATGGAGTAACTAAAGTGTTGTCTGTGGAGCAGTTGCGTGTGTAGACCAGGTCTAATTGGTTACCTGATCTGTGAGTAGCCGTAGTAGATACTAACTTAAGGTCAAATGAAGTCAGTAGAGTGCTGAAGTGTGCAGCTAGGTGTTTATCAAGATGGATGTTGAAGTCGCCAAGCAGAATCAGGGGAGTGCCATCCTCAGGGAAGCTAGAAAGTAACACATCCAACTCCTCCACAAAGTTACCGAGGTGACCTGGAGGACGATAGACCACTACCACATGGATTTTAACAGGTTGAGTAATAGTGATTGAGTGCGATTCAAATGAATTGGCCGGTAGAGACGGTAATGGATCAAATTTCCAATCATTTGAGATAAGCAAACCAGTACCCCCACCCCTCCCAATAGGCCGAGGAGTGTGTGAAAAAGTATAATTGCTTGAGAGTGCTGCAGGAGTGGCAGTGTCCTCTGGTTTGATCCAGGTCTCAGTTAGGGCCATGAGGCTAAGCTGAGAATGAGTCCCAATAGATGAAATAAAGTCTGCTTTGTTTACAGCCGACTGGCAATTCCAGAGACCAATTGGAATAAAGAGTAAAGTAGCAGAGGATGTTAGGATATAGCGCAAATTATTAGGATTACGGCGTCTCGTGCGTACGGAGCGTGATTTACGAGTGCTAGTAGTTATAGTTGAGATTTGAAAGCACATGGTGAAAAGGCCAGATAGGAATTAGAGCCGAACACAAATAATGAAAAGGAAGATGATACTCAAGTGCCTTGCCGGGGTCCTTGCTCGGGAGGAGTTGAAGTCTTTACACTCGTCGGTCTTCACACAAGGAGGGCTTCACACTGCCGCTTCCGCTGCCGCGGACTATCACGCTATTTATACTCACTTGAGTATCGTTATTGAAAGCAGCTGGGAACGCCTCCAACAAACTCGCTTCCAACGTGGCAATGACCACACGTCGTTGACAAAAAGGCGCGCCCAGATGTTCAAATAGTTCGAATATTCGTGTTTGTTTTAGAGGGAATATTCAAACGTCTTTTTTGAGCAATTTTGACAGCCCTACTTCCTGTAGAAAGATTTTTTTTTCCTCAACATTATTTAAAAAATGATTTTTTTTATATAGTTTTAGTTTCACTTAACAATAACTTAGAGATGGTATTGAAAAGAGAAATGGACCGATGCAATCCAGGTGTTAAAAAAATAGCTACTCAAAAAAGAAGTGTGTGTAATTTTTTATGAATCGAATTGTTCATCTCAATGAACCTAGTAACAAAAAACTAAAAATTATTCATAATCATCTTAATTTAATGTTATTTTTATGCATAGAGAAATACATATTTAATACATATATGTTGTTTTGCTGCTTTTCCTTTGAGATTTTCAACAAATAATAGCCTACATTAGATTCTGTTTCTGAAGTTTAAGGTGTTGCTTTTTTTAGGGGAATTTGGCAGACTATTGTCAATACATGCTTTCATTGTGAGCTGTGACAATCCTGCTAAACATCTGTTTTTGTTCTAGAAAGAAGTGAGGGTGAGTAAATGATGACAATTAATAATAGTTTCTTCTCAACTTAACTTTTTTAATTAAACTGTCAGTTATAGATGATATGATAATTGGTAGAAAAAAATCTATGGTAGAAATAATCATTTCATCACTTCTGTCTGGCTCCTTCACACACACACTCACGCCGTGTGAATGCGATGCGGGCAGGAGCGCGACCGCATGAATTGACATGCTGTGAATAACAGCTTCCTGTCTCCTAGAAACAGCGTGGCGGTGAGCGCTGTCAGCATACCGCTGTTAACATTTCCCTGTGTGTGTGTGTGTGTGTGTGTGTGTGTGTGTGTGTGTGTGTTCTGTCTGACAGACTAAGATGAGGAAACGGCATCAGCCTTCAACATCACAAACTTAAACTGTCTCAAAGTTTTTTTTATCCTTTCAAAACGCTGCTAATCACCTATTTACAGCCAGTGTTTGGAATAGTGTACGTCACAATATAGTGTTATATAGTATATAACATACATACATATATACACATATATATATATATATATATATATATATATATATATATATATATATATATATATATATATATATATATATATATATATATATATATATATATATATATATATACACACACACACTATATACAGTATATACTATATATACATATAGTATACACTACCAACTACTTTTTTCTTACAAATATTTCCTTAAGGTTTTCATACCATAGTTTGCTGTAAAGTTGACAAAGGACCTCATCACGATTCATGTTCAAATCAGCAAGTAGCTTCAAGTTATTTACTCAGATTAAAATATTAAAATATTTAAAGTTTTATTATTGTTTATTTTATAATTCAATAAATGATTTTAAAATTATTTTTGATTAAAGGTATTTTTAATACACATGTATAATTTTATTTCATATTAAAATAAATTTTAATTAGGCTGTGTGTTTATACTATGAGTTTAAGTTAATAATGATTTAAATTTTATATTTTGTATTATTAAATAAAAATAATTTTTATTTTTTTAGATTAAAATAACTAAAAATGAAAATAAAATAAAAATATTGTATTTAATAATAATAATATACTTCAATATGTATTGCTATTTTATTTTATATTAAAACAAATGATTAATTATGCAGTGTGTTTATTCGTTTTTTTTTTAAATTAAATTAATCTCTATGAAATGTTCCTTATTACATGATATTTTTTAAATAAAATTGTGAGTAAAATGTCTGAAGTTCAATCAGAAATACTAGCTCTTGCATCAAGCGGAAATGAGAGGTTGATTTGATCTCATTGTGGGACACAGCCTGTGTTTCAAAACATTCCTCATAAAACAAACATTTCCTGCCCTGAAATCTGATTGGATAAGAGGAATTTGGATCCGTCTACATATTTTGTGAAGTATGTTTCTGGGCCACAGCAGATTGTTGGGTGTGTGTGTGCGCGTGTGTGCGTGTGTGCGTGTGTGTGTGTGTGTGTGTGTGTGTGTGTGTGTGTGTTTAATTGTGAATGAAGGCTGGCTGGAGCCAGAACCTCCTCTCTGTCTCTCCCACCCACCAGTGCCGGAGCCTGGGCACCAAGGACGAGCGTCTGTCTCTCTCTCACCACAATACACTATTGAGAATGACAGACACAAACAGGCTCAGGACTGACGCCGTCCTCACTGGAACAGACAGACAGTCAGACATAGAAAACAACCGTTTACATGAGCAGATATTTCATTTCTCTGTCCGCTCACCCACAGCATTCCTTTGTTTTGTCACTATCATCATCTCCCTCTCTCAGACATTGTTTTATTTCTTCAAGATCCCTTCTGGTCATATCAACCCTCTATTTCTGTACTTTTGTGTCTGATGGTGTGAATGTGTAAAATGTCAATCCTCTGACAGACAGAAATAACCTTCTGAATTATTTTAATTAACTGCCTGTCTGGAATATGATTGGTTAATCACAACATGTGGTGTATGTATGTTGGGCATCGAGAACCGGTTCCAACTTGGTACCATTTAGAAAATTTGTTTTCGGTTCCGATCATCGGTTCCAAACGCGCAAGTTTTGGTTACCATGGCCACCTGATTTCCGGTGCTTGCGCCCGGTAAACGGCGCTCTGAAGTGTGGATTTATTTCACTTTTAAAAAGGCTGGGTCGGAGCAGTGCAACTAGTGTTGTCAAAAATATCGATACTGAAATATCTGAAAAGATGATAGCCTGCTCAGTTTCTACAGAATCAATCCCAGCCCCGCTGTCCTCTCCTCTCCTTCTCTGACCGACAGCGAGTTGACACGCAGCCGCATATTCTCACTCAGCCCGGTTAACCCTCTGAACACGGCGAACGCGCGTTCTGCTGGACTTTTCCTTACGACAGCGTGTTAGTGTTAGTGTTAGTGATCGGTCTGAATTTCGCGCGGGATTGCACATAATTCTACGAATCCCTCAGATTTCAAACTCACATCTGAAGCGCACACACACATACCGTAATAAAGCCCCCTCTGACATACAAGTGCAAATATTTGCTTCTTTTTCCAGCTTATTATTGGTCAAATACACTCAGCCAAATTCTCAGTGCACATTTTGAAGAGTATTAATGTAAATCACAGTCGTAAACAATTCAGGAAGAAATGAAGAATGAGTAACAGGAACAGTGTTCAGGATCCATGAGTGCGGCAGTTCTTAAAGGGACAGCAGTCATTTGTTATTCAAAGTCAAACTACAAAAAAAAAACAAAAAAAATCACACTGCTCTTGACTGATCAACTTGTGTAACTTTAATGGTTTTATATGTAACTATTAATTTTTTTTGCAAAAAACATTATCCAATGTTATTTTAAATTTAATTAGCCACTTTGCATTTTTTAATTCAGTTTCTTACCTGAATGTTAGACCTACCGGAAACAATAAAGCAGTCTATTTTATTTATATATTTTATTCTAATTTATGTATTTGTGATATTTTTTGTAATATATTTATTTGTTCTTAATTACTGTTTAGTCGTCTTTTTAAAGGGGGGGTGAAATGCTGTTTCATGCATACTGATCTTTTTACACTGTTAAAGACTTGGAATCCCATACTAAACATAGACAAAGTTTCAAAAGTTAAGGTGGACGTTTGATGGGAGTATTTCTTTGTCAAAAATACTACTTCCAGTTAGTCATAAGTTTCGGCAAGTTTTTTTGCGATCATGCGTCCCCATTGACGTTAGTGGGGGCGGAATTTCCTTGTATGGGCCTTACGGACAATTCTACCGGAAGCGCGTGAGAGAGAGAGAGGGAGAGAGCGAAAGCAACAGCCTACCCCCATTAAAGCGCTGGCTTGTAGGATGCTGGACAGGTGATGTGCACATAATGTCACCAAAAAAGTGCGTTTTTGGTTGCCAGACCAAGACAGTCCTGCACAGATTCCCCCAAAACCCCGCGGTAAGGCAACAGTGGATGTAATTTGCTTTTCCGGATCAGCAACTGAGTTGCGCGAATGTTTATATCTGTTCGCTGCATTTCGGTGCCGACTGTTTCATAAACAAGGCCCAGCTCGACACAGGATTTTCCCGATCGCCTAATGCTGAAGGATGGAGCAGTCCCAACGTTAGAACCGCAGGCGGTGAGTGAGACTGCTTCAAATGTCTGTGTCTATGCTCATCAAGTAGCCCAAACATGATCACGTATAGTTAATTGATCAATGGAGCATGCGATGTGTAGTGCGTGTACATTTGTTTAGCTGGCCACTATATGTGTAACTTTATGTTTGTGTATTGTAAAAGCACTCCAAACAACAATACACAAAGAGGGGGGAAATATGTTGAACTAAATAAGCGCGCTTCTTCATTCAAATGCGCTACTATTCCGTGTCTTTCTATGTAAACACTAACTAGCCTGGTGCAAAACCAGTCCGCTTACTGTCTACACAAACCACGCGTAAACACACACACACACGTGCACAACTGCACTTCCCACATGTACACCTTCAAAGACAAAAATACGACGATATAATTCAAGTATAAATATGTAAATAACACAAGCCGCTAAGCATATTATATAGTTAGTGTATAACTTGTACCACATACAGACGTCCTGCTCTAGTCGTTTTTGCTGCTGCTCCTGTTCAACTGCAGCCTCTGGGTCTGATTCCGGATCATAGATGTATGGCTGTATCTGATTAAAAGCCATATTTTTATTTTGAATAAAGTTTTTTTCCCGCTGTTAGGGAAGACACAGCTTTACGACGCACTCGACTCAAACACAATAGCAGCAGCGAGCACACGTCATTATTTAGCTCCGCTCACACGATACGCCCCCATCCGCTCGGCTTTTTTCGGAAAGACTCGGAACAGCGCATCTTTCTTATATAATTATAAAAAAAATAAAGACTTTTCGGAGATATGCAGGATGCAATGCTACTCTATAGGTACTCAAGATTGACATGACACTGACTGAAACTGAGTGTTTCACCCCCCCTTTAAATTCAATTTACCATTCGAAATCAAGCTTACTTGTGCTGTGTGTAAGCTATTGCAACACAATTACCCCGTTGTAAAAAATACATTGAGTGAACAAATATTTGTGAGAGAATTTTAATAGTAATTGATCAATGTTTATATATGAGAAAAAGCTTAAAAACTTTGATTGCCTAGACTTTCAAAAGACAGACAAAAAAAATTATTATATAAAAAATGTCTAATTGACAGTATATGCAATAAATAACCAGCAGCAGCATCAATAACCTACAGCAGCATCAATAAATAACCAACAGCAGCATCAATAACAGCAGCAGCATCAATAAATAACCAACAGCAGCATCAATAACCAACAGCAGCATCCATAAATAACCAACAGCAGCATCAATAAATAACCAGCAGCAGCATCACTAAATAACCACCAGCAGCATCAATAAATAACCAACAGCAGCATCAATAAATAACCAACAGCAGCATCAATAACCTACAGCAGCATCAATAACCTACAGCAGCATCAATAAATAACCTACAGCAGCATCAATAAATAACCTACAGCAGCATCAATAAATAACCTACAGCAGCATCAATAAATAACCTACAGCAGCATCAATAACAAACAGCAGCATCAATAACAAACAGCAGCATCAATAACCAGCAGCAGCATCAATAACAGCAGCAGCATCAATAAATAACCAGCAGCAGCATCAATAAATAACCAGCAGCAGCATCAATAAATAACCAGCAGCAGCATCAATAAATAACTAGCAGCAGCATCAATAACCAACAGCAGCATCAATAACCTACAGCAGGAGCAATAACCAATAGCAGCATCAATAACCAACAGCAGCATCAATAACCTACAGTAGCATCAATAACAGCAGCAGCATCAATAACCTGCAGCAGCATCAATAACCTACAGCAGCATCAATAACCAACAGCAGCATCAATAACCTACAGCAGCATCAATAACAGCAGCAGCATCAATAACCAACAGCAGCATCAATAACAGCAGCAGCATCAATAACCTACAGCAGCATCAATAACAGCAGCATCAATAACCTACAGCAGCATCAATAACCTACAGCAGCATCAATAACCTACAGCATCAATAAATAACCAACAGCAGCATCAATAACAGCAGCAGCATCAATAACCTACAGCAGCATCAATAACCTACAGCAGCATCAATAACCTACAGCAGCATCAATAACCTACAACAGCATCAATAACAGCAGCAGCATCAATAACCTACAGCAGCATCAATAACCCTACAGCAGCATCAATAACCTACAGCAGCATCAATAACCTACAGCAGCATCAATAACAGCAGCAGCATCAATAACCTACAGCAGCATCAATAACCCTACAGCAGCATCAATAACCTACAGCAGCATCAATAACCCTACAGCAGCATCAATAACAGCAGCAGCATCAATAACCTACAGCAGCATCAATAACCTACAGCAGCATCAATAACCTACAGCAGCATCAATAACCCTACAGCAGCATCAATAAATAACCAGCAGCAGCATCAATAAATAACCAGCAGCAGCATCAATAAATAACTAGCAGCAGCATCAATAACCTACAGCAGGAGCAATAACCAATAGCAGCATCAATAACCAACAGCAGCATCAATAACCTACAGCAGCATCAATAACAGCAGCAGCATCAATAACCTGCAGCAGCATCAATAACCTACAGCAGCATCAATAACCAACAGCAGCATCAATAACCTACAGCAGCATCAATAACAGCAGCAGCATCAATAACCAACAGCAGCATCAATAACAGCAGCAGCATCAATAACCTACAGCAGCATCAATAACAGCAGCAGCATCAATAACCTACAGCAGCATCAATAACCTACAGCAGCATCAATAACCTACAGCATCAATAAATAACCAACAGCAGCATCAATAACCTACAGCAGCATCAATAACCTACAGCAGCATCAATAACAGCAGCAGCATCAATAACCTACAGCAGCATCAATAACCCTACAGCAGCATCAATAACCTACAACAGCATCAATAACAGCAGCAGCATCAATAACCTACAGCAGCATCAATAACCTACAACAGCATCAATAACAGCAGCAGCATCAATAACCTACAGCAGCATCAATAACCCTACAGCAGCATCAATAACCTACAGCAGCATCAATAACCTACAGCAGCATCAATAACAGCAGCAGCATCAATAACCTACAGCAGCATCAATAACCCTACAGCAGCATCAATAACCTACAGCAGCATCAATAACCCTACAGCAGCATCAATAACAGCAGCAGCATCAATAACCTACAGCAGCATCAATAACCTACAGCAGCATCAATAACCTACAGCAGCATCAATAACCCTACAGCAGCATCAATAACCCTACAGCAGCATCAATAACCTACAGCAGCATCAATAACCCTACAGCAGCATCAATAACCTACAGCAGCATCAATAACAGCAGCAGCATCAATAACCAACAGCAGCATCAATAACAGCAGCAGCATCAATAACCTACAGCAGCATCAATAACAGCAGCAGCATCAATAACCTACAGCAGCATCAATAACCTACAGCAGCATCAATAACCTACAGCATCAATAAATAACCAACAGCAGCATCAATAACCTACAGCAGCATCAATAACCTACAGCAGCATCAATAACAGCAGCAGCATCAATAACCTACAGCAGCATCAATAACCCTACAGCAGCATCAATAACCTACAACAGCATCAATAACAGCAGCAGCATCAATAACCTACAGCAGCATCAATAACCTACAACAGCATCAATAACAGCAGCAGCATCAATAACCTACAGCAGCATCAATAACCCTACAGCAGCATCAATAACCTACAGCAGCATCAATAACCTACAGCAGCATCAATAACAGCAGCAGCATCAATAACCTACAGCAGCATCAATAACCCTACAGCAGCATCAATAACCTACAGCAGCATCAATAACCCTACAGCAGCATCAATAACAGCAGCAGCATCAATAACCTACAGCAGCATCAATAACCTACAGCAGCATCAATAACCTACAGCAGCATCAATAACCCTACAGCAGCATCAATAACCTACAGCAGCATCAATAACCTACAGCAGCATCAATAACCTACAGCAGCATCAATAACCTACAGCAGCATCAATAACCCTACAGCAGCATCAATAACCTACAGCAGCATCAATAACCTACAGCAGCATCAATAACCTACAGCAGCATCAATAACAGCAGCAGCATCAATAACCTACAGCAGCATCAATAAATAACCTACAGCAGCATCAATAATAGGGGTCAAGGCTTCACCCCTATTATTGATCACCCTTATTACTGAAGAGCTTTTACCGCTTCATGGACAAGAAAAAGGGCAAGTTTGGAACTGCTGAGCAGAGCAAACATACTTTCAAGAAGTGGATCAAGTTAAAAACTCAACTACTGCTGCTAGTTTTGTGGCTGCTCAGGAGATAGTCAGGCATGGAAAGCCATTTACAAACGGAGAATATTTCAAAGAATCATTCATTAAAGTGTTATGTTGCCAGAATCATAATCATACAAAGTTTGTTCATCGGCCAGAAGAGAACTGGCACCCCGACTGAGCCTGGTTTCTCCCAAGGTTTTTTTTCTCCATTCTGGCCCTGAAGGAGCTTTAGTTCCTTGCCACCGTTGCCTTTGGCTTGCTCAGTTGGGGACACTGAAATTTCATCTATATTACTGATCTGCCCACATTGACACAATGATAATTGAAATGAGCTGGATAACATCACCTGTTTTTCCAGAGCAGCTGTAGAGCCGAATCAAAGTTCTTTTGCATTAATTTCCTGTTAACACTGTGAAGCTGCTTTGAAACAATTGGCATTGTAAAAAGTGCTATATAAATAAAGGTGGCTTGATTAAAGTATCACAACATCTATTCACTGACTTCGAAAACAAACATTAAATTGTTCAGAAATTAAAGATATGCCTTTCTCAGCAAAAACTGTCAAGGACAGAACCATAAAGATGGCAGTAAACATCACCAGTCAGCAAATCAGGGACATTAATTCAGCTCCAGCGTACTCAATCGCCTGTGGTGCGTCAAAAGATGTGAACGATATTGAGCAAATTGCATTGTTCTGCAGATATGGGAACTCTGCTGGGCCGCAGGAAGGAATCATTGAGCTGGTACCGTTAAAAGGCCAAACACAGGACATCGGCGAGGCTGTGGTGAATAGCTTAAAAGCAAAAGAAATAAACACTACCCACATGGTATCAGTGGCTACTAGTGGAGTACAGAGTATGACAGGAGGACAAAAGGGGTTTGTGACTTTACTTTAGAAGTATGATGACATATATATAGATGACATTTCACTGCATTCTGCAACAAGAAGCACTGTGTTCAAACATTTCCAAACAAGCAACAAACCTTGACATTCAGATAGTGAACAAAATAATGCCAAAAGGGTTAAATAATAATCATAATATAATTTGTTCGATTTAAGCAGCGTTTCCACCACAGGAACTTTACCCAGGAACCAGGAACTTTGGGATGGTACTCGGTGTGTTTAGACCGCAGGAACCAGGGTCTAAATGAAGTTCCGGGTAAATATTTCCCCCTCCAATCGGCCCGGCTCGCGAGGTAGTACTTTTTCAAAGTTCAGGAACTTTCGAGGGCGGGACTTGGGCACTGAACATGCTGATTGGTTTAGCTCACGCAGCATTTTATTTCAACCGGCATTTTTAAAAGTCTTGCGAGGTTCGGTCTACGTTCAGTAAATATCAGTCTTGCTCTCTGTCTGGTGGCGCTCGGTCGTCTCAGCCATCTCACGTGCAATGTCCGTAATAGCTGATAATAATATACATTGTCATTTTAAATCTAGTTTTACAAGCTTTCTGAATATGCTGCTGAATCTGCATATAGTGCTCTTTTCTGTTGTTGTTAATTACCTTAGTAAACCTATACATAACCAGCAAAAGCTGCACAGCTTGAATCTCTTCCATACTCGTTATTCTTTTTTTTTCAGCATGTAAACGACCTGACCGATTACTTTTAAGTGTGTGTCCTTACATGACGTGACAGCGCCACGCTCATGTTGACAAGAGAGGAAAGTTAATTTTTCGGAGGGGTAAACTTTTATATCGTAAGTTATGAAGATAATGTTGGAGTAATGACACAGCATATATTGCCCCAGGCAGTTTTTACTTTAACTGCGCCTGACAGAATAATTTTCTGAGATGATTATTACACTTTACAACAAATAAATAGCTTATTATCCACAACTTTCCCGAACTCTGACCTTTCCCATGATCGCTATGGCAACATAGAACACGCTGGTAACAAACTTCCGGTTTACGTCAGTCTGTACTGTTATCAGCTAAACGCTTGGTTGTATTATGAGGATTCAGGAGTAGACTTTTACAACAACGCTTCAGGCAAAATGATCACATGTCCCAGATGGTCGCATGGATCTGACTATCTTACAAGAACTTACTAATATCTGTAGCACTAAGCGATTCACCCGAGTTATGCGGTGTACACATTTTGCCACTGTGGGGCTGTTCCTATGAACCATGCAAGATTTACCATTCCGTCCATGCGCCTCTAAATCGATTTTATTTTATTATAAATAAAGGTTTATTTATTTCTAGTTATTTATTCTGTTAGATATTTCCACTTAACGGGAGTCCCGCAAAATAATTTTATTTTCCCGCGACACGTACACAATAATATCTTGCCACCCGCATCCACATCAAATATGATCCCGCGCCGCACTCGGTTGTGCTGGGTCAGTTGTTAGAGCGGTCTTGCTACACAATACATCTGTAAATTATTGAAAACAATAAACATACCCTTTGCAAAAAATTATACAGTTGTACTGCAGTATTTTAAACAGGCTAGGTTAAACTAATATATTATATAAACTCAATAATTAAATTTACAGCAATGAAATGTTAATTTTTTTTACAATGCACTTAAATTAATTGAAGTGCATGCATCTATTTTCATGTCGATTAAAAAAATAGTCTACTGACAATGTCTGACATGATTTCAACAATTACAAATATTAAAATATAAATATTACTTCTACATCACAATTCTTGAGTTTATTTTAAGCTCGTTGGGCATTGAATGGAGTGCGAAGGGTGCTAGCAACCCGTCAACGAAACGGGTCCGTTTATGTTGCATGGTTTATGGAAGCAAGTAGGTTTCTAAGGTGAGAGACCCAGGCGCTCAGCGGTCATTAACCCCAGCGAGAGCAGCCTTAACTCGGCTTGTCCTTCTAACGACTGCCGCTGCCTGGCAGAAGCGCCTCCCATGACGCAAATTTGCGTCTGTTGTGTAGTGAATGAAGCGAATGGAGTCAAAATGTTCACACGTCCATATTCGCGCAAATAGCGCTATTTATTCGCGTCACTCGCGTCTGGTGTGAACGCAGCATAACTGTTCTGTGTGCTAAACCGGAACTGAGATACCGTCAACCGGAAGTATCGAGTGTCATGGCGACGCCCACTAAGAGTTGCAGGAAAGTTGTGGATATAATACTGTATTAGTCCTGGTGGCCGTTAAGAGTTGCTATGGCTACAGTAAACATTCCAGCTGCTGGAGAAAACGGCAGACAATGTGGCAGACAAACTGCATGTCACAAAATGATTGCGATTGAAAGTCATCACATGTAAACACGATCGGTTTAGATAACGTCTCATGCAAACAGTCCACTAAATCTTTCAATCGGTACACACAAAAATGATTACTGTCCGTCAGTGACTTGGAGGAGCAGTCGCGCGCAGTCCTACATCATCTGACTAATTTGCCTAATCTTCACGGAGCTTTAGATCGCTGTGGAAACGCAGACAGATGCAGGTCTGGGGGGAGAAAAGTTCCTGTAAAAAAGTTCCTGGTACAAATTGTTCTGGGTAATTTTGGTGGAAAAGGGGCTTCTGACTAGAATTGAGTATCATGTCAGGCTAATGGATTAGATGATTATGACAGTGTTGATTAACTGATGCGTTTTGCACAATTCTGAAACTTATTAGACTGTGTTTGACTGACAGTGGTGTGTCATTGATATAATGTTAGGTGTAATTTATATTTTAATTAATCTCCCTCTCACTTTCTCTCCATCTCCATCTGCTAAACGCAGCTCATCTGCATTGTATCCTGCGGTCAAGTGTTCTCTTCTTCACTGCTGTGGGTCGGGGGTCACCCGGGTCGAGCGAATCTGCCCCACCACGGGAGCCAGACAAAGACGCATTCATCACAACACCCTGACACGCACACACCCACCTAATCTCTCGCTCTCCTCTTTTGACATGCACATCCTCATTCTCGTTTATACAGTCTTTAGATCCTGCTCGCTCGCTCTCTCTCTCTCTGATATTCTGGCTGACATTGTTGGCAGGGGCGAAGTCTTCCACTCTCATCTCTGGCAGAACAATCTATTCAGTCCCCTACAGTGAGTGTGTGTGTGTGTGTTCCTAAAATTCCCACAAATTCCTTAGATTGGTTGAATGTTTTCAGTAGCCTCTGCCAGTATAAACTTGAACAATGTATTCTGATTATTGTGGCCCAAAATGATTGAATTTGTCCAATAATTTTCTGTATATATAGCGCTTTATATAATACAGGTTTTATAGTAATAAGCAGGAAAATAACAGTGTTAATGTTGGAGCAACTTCAGCTATAAAGCAGCTCCAAAGAAGGCAATATTGACATTATTCCGCTCAATTCAGTTCAAGTTTTGTTCACAACCAAGTGTCAGTGTAGTCAAAACAATTATATTTCTTAAGGGGGGTCTAATGCTATTTCATCGGACAATAGGACTTGTTTACACTGTTTAAGAGTTGATTCTCATGCTAAACATGGCCAAAAAAAAAAAAAAAAGGAGTTGGATGTTTGAGTATTTCTGTGCCAAATACACTACTTCAGGATTCAAACAAGTCTCTGAACGTTTTTTTTTTTCAGAGAATGGCCCTGTATGACATCATAAAGGGCAGAATTGCTTGTATTGGCACTTCTCCTGGAGGAGCGCATGCACACACACATCAACGCGAGCTGTGTTTTGCAGAAAATCTGCACGCAAGTCCATATAATGTGAACACGAAAGTTTAGTGAATCGAAAGTTTTTCAGGGTTAATGCCATGGTTTGTGTGTTTGTGTGTTTGTGTGTGTGTGTGTGTGTGTGTGTGTGTGTGTGTGTGTGTGTGTGTGTGTGTGTGTGTGTGTGTGTGTGTGTGTGTGTGTCTGTCTGTCTTTAGCTCCACCCACTGCACTCCTCCACGAGTTTGGCTGTTTTCAGGAAAGAATGGGTATAGCGTATCTGTCTTTTATAAATAGGATAAACCTAAAGACTCTTCAGAGATATAATGCAATACTGCTCTAAAGGTACTCAAGATTAACATTAGACTGGCAGAAATGGTGTGAGTTATGTACACTTTAATATTAAATTAAAAATATAATATTTTATTCTTTTATATATATAAATATATATATATATATATATATATATATATATATATATATATATATATATATATATATATATATATATATATATATATATATATATATATATACACACACTATAAATATAGGACTTCTGCTTTTTATTTAAAACAATAAATGTTTCTTAATATTATATTTAAAAAGCAATATTAATTGTCTTTTAAACCCTATCTTAAATTTGTAGCAGCGTTTATCCACAAAAAAAAATATATGTATACTAATATAGTTCATGACGGTTAATATAGGATGTGCACTGCCAGACTTCTGCTTTGTGTTGCTTGAGACCAAATCTGTCCTCATTCACTGTCCCTTTATTAAAAAGTGGAGCATGAACATTTTGATAAACACCTTTTGTGTTCCAGAGAACAAAGAAAATGGGTTTGGAGTGGCATGAGGGTGAGTAAATGACTGCATTTTCATCTCTTTAGAGTGACATAAATGCTTTAAATTAATGTGTGAAATGTGGTTTCTAGTCTGTTATATTCTTACTAAACTCATTTGAATGTTTGCATAAGTCAGGTCCTATACAATTTTTTTTTTTAAATCACACCTCACATCAGAGATTCACAAAAGGAGTTTTTGATTTTCTCACCTTGCGCAGTGCATATATGAACCGCTGTGCAGTTCACCAGATTGAATTTATTTGCTTCTCGCCTGTTGAATGGCTTGTGAAGGCCAAACTAAATAAGAAGGTGTGAAATCTTGAATACACAGTGTAGCAGTATTAGAACTGATGTCTGAAGCACACATACACTCAAGTGCAAGTTTGCATTGAAATGACCTGAAATAACCACTAAATACTGACCCAAATACAGAAGTAGCACACTAGGGTCAAAAGGTCTCGCTGTAAAGCTGTTTAGATAGAGCTCTTAAAGGCACAGCAGCAAAAATATTGTTCTAAAGATCAAAGAGGTCCTGAAAAACAACCTCAAAGAAAAAATTATATTATAAAATGTGTGAGATATGACCCATTTAACCAGTACATAGATGGTTTTCTAAAGAACTACAGGATAGAATGTTCTTTGTGGAACTTGAAAGGTTCTTGTGACATTTAACTTTAAAAGGCTTTTTGATTCTAAATTGAATGTTTATTTTTAATAATGAGTGTGACCATTTATAAACATCCCAGCTAACAAAAATATGCTCTAAGAAATTTTTTTCTAATGTTCCCATTAAGTTATAAAAAATAAAAAAAATAATTCTCAGAATGTTCTCTGAACATTCTAAACTTTCCCAGTGTGAATGTTAAGGGAAAATTCTATTTTATTATTTTGCAACAAATATGGGAACACTTCTTTTTTGAATGTTCTCTGATATAGTAAAATTTAAAGAAATGTAAGATAACTGTCCAACTAAAACATTTAAGGAATAAAACATTCTGTGAATGATGCAAAAAAATAGCAAAAAACTACTGGAATCCCTTTATTGCTAATGTTTTGAGATCATTATTTAATACCAGAACATTCTGAACAAAGGTATTATTAACGTTACTGTTAACTTTGCGAGAACCTTGCCAGTTGCCACAACTAAACTTTTAACTAAAGTTCTGAGAACATTCTTAAGCCCTATTCGGACTGGATTAGATTAACATGGGGACGTGGGGGTAAAGTCATTATTACCAGAGGTTCTCTGTGATTTTAGTCCCGTCCGAATGTGCCATCTCGGTAATCATTACGGACAATGTCAGTGAAGATTACCAAGACTTTTACCTTCTGTAAAAAGGTCCGGAAAAATTACCTTGGGTAATACTAATCCTGTTCGAATAGACCTGCTGTAAAAATGTGAGGTAAAATTCCGTCATTTCCGGTTTAAAAGTTTTTTTAAAACGGCGCTTGAAGCATTCGGTTGCGTTATAGGTGTTGGGACAACTCTGTGTCAAACGTCCAGTATTTTCCACATATCATTTAAAGCAAAAAGAAGATCAAAAGCAGAGGCACAACACTTATTTTAGCTCTAGGAAAGTGTCTATTACCAACACAGTCCAATCAGAATCGTTAGACTGGACCTAACTGTTTATTAAAACACACATATATAGCCTGAGACGGAGTTCAGACTGGCGCTCATGTTGTGTTTGCTCACGTGATAACAGCAGCGTCATACACACATGACGACACGGAGGATACCATTGTGCGTAAAGCGAGTTACTCTTCCCACTTCTGCTAGTTTTACTGAGATGTCTTACCCCGTGCGAATTGGCCATTAATATTACAGACGTCCTGAGGTAAAATGACTACCCCTACGTCCCCATGTTAAACTAATCCCGTCCAAATAGGGCTTTAGTTAGCTTTAAGTGTGGGATCTTTTAGATCAGGGCTCTCCAATCTCAGTCCTGGAGGGCCACTGTCCTGCAGAGTTTAGCTCCAACCCCAATTAAACACACCTAAACACGCTAATCAGTGTCTTACTAGGGCCTTGTTGTAACACTAATTAGCTGTTTTAGGTGTGTTTATTTGGGGCTGGAGCTAAACTCTGCAGGACAGCGGCCCTCCAGGACCGATTGGAGATCCCTGTTTTAGATGTTTAAATTATTTCAAGCTTAATATGCAGAAAAACATAACACCCTGTCACTGATCTGTTTGCTTCAGAATCCCAATGAGCCGCCAAAGCAACACCGACTCAACGAATGGAACATTTTCATTTTGAAAAAACGTAAATGGTGACAAGTGATGCAAAAGTTTAGACACTTCAACTTTACAGCAAACACATTAAAGGGGGGGTGAAACACTCTACACATCAGTGAAACACTGCCTATAGAGTAGTATTGCATCCTTCATATCTCCGAAAAGTATTTAGTTTTATTATATTTATAAAAGAAATATGGGCTGTACAGAGTCTTTCTAGGAAAAAAACGAGCAGCTGGAGGCATAGAGTGGGCGGAGCTTAAGAATCACGAGCGCGCAGAGCTTCTAAATAGAGCATTCAGAGCGTCTAAAAGCTGTGACATCCTCAAGCATGGAGAAGAAAACGTTACCCTAATAAATAGCTATCAATCAGATTCAACTAATACATAAATGATCCAGAATCAGATCCGGAGGCTGAAATAAATTGAACAGGAGAAACAGCAACAGCAGGACATCCGTCTCTGTGGTATGGACTGTATTTAGTGGCCTGTCAACATTTGTGTGTGTTTACTCGCAGTTTATGAGGACATGATTCGGTTTATGGACTATTGTATGCGGCTAAACCTTAGCAGTAGCAAGCAAAACAGTTTTGCATGTCAGACTGGTGCAGAATTTGAATGACGAAGCACGCTTCGTGTGAACGTCCCCTAGGTTTATGTTTGGGTGGTTTTACAATAAACAAACTGACACCTATATTGCTCAGCTAAACAAATATTGCAAAACACACACCATAGATCGCATGCTCCATTGATAAATTAACTATCCACGATTGTGTTGTTTACTGATGTTTACTCACGCCAAGATAGCCAACAACAGACATTTGAAGCAGTTTTACTCACCGCCTGCTTCCAAAGCAGGACTGTGAACCTTTATTCGTTGGGACCGCTCCGTCAAAAACACACTTCTTTGGTAACATTGTTTTGATTTGGTGAAGTCCTGTAACAGCAGTGAGAGCAGTGTTTATGGGACGTGCATTTCCTCTCTCGCTCTAGTCACGCGCGCGCACCCTTCCGGGAGAAGAGCCCGTACGGCCCATACAAGGACCTTCCGCCTGGTTGACGTCGAGCCGACCCATACTCGAAAAAAACTCTCCGAAACTTGTGAGAAACCGGAAGGAGTATTTTTGACACAGAAATACCCCATCAAACGTCCAACATTGGTGTTTGAAACTTTGTCTATGTTGGGGATCCAAGTCTTTAACAGTGTAAAAAGCTCAGTATGCATGAAACAGCATTTCAACCCCCCCCCCCCCCCCCCCCCCCCCCCAAAAGGTGTGTGTGTGTGTGGTTTCCCTCTGTCTTCCACTCTGATTTAAGATTTCATTAGTAAAAGACTTAAATTACCCAGTTTGTCTAAGAGTGCAGTCAGAGGTGTGTGTATGTGTGTGAGAGTGAGAGAGAGATTCCAGACAGACCACCCCACTGCCTGGTTTGAGGGGGTCTGTGGTCTCATTCCTCATTTCCTTCTGTTCCAATTTCTCACACACACACACACACACACACAACACCGCAGCCGTGGAGTGTTTCTAACTGTGAAGCATCAGTAGCTAATGTTATGTTGGCTGTCACCATGACAGCATGATATTCATCAAACCAGGAGCGCCAGTGAGCTGCAGCGCGCCGAAAAACTTCAATCACACTTATAAATATATGAATATAACTGTACTTTATAACAGAAAGTTTCACTTATTATAATGTAAAAAAACACAAAAAACGCAATTACCTAATGCTTACTGATGTTTTTGCTGCCATTTTTCCTCCAAAACAATGTAATTTCCTGGTGGATGGTGAATAATCTTACCCCAACAAGAAGTTATTTCACTAAAGCATTTGGTTATATTCGGGGTTCAAGCTCATAGCACTAAAGATCAACATTCTGCACTAAACGTGATCGTGCAGACCAAACCATAAGTCCCAGAGCAGTGTTGCCAAGTCTGGTTCTCTAGCGGAATTAGGCTAATTTTACACTGGTTTCTACGCGGGAAAAAAAATATTCTGCAGGTTGATTTCCATCCCCATAAGTATGATTTAGTCACTCCCCAAAACACACCTATAGATACAATTTCAGTGGATAATTCGGACATCCGATGGAGAAAATCGCATTGGGCTATTTTTGGGCTACTTTTGTTGCAGAGCCATTGTCATCCTTGGCTCAGTACTAACAAAATACACATCTCAGATTCAATTGTCGCCCTGGTGAAATTCACAGATAATTAGTTTTTTTTTTTTTTTTTTTTAAACCTACTTTTGCAAACTAGCCCTAGGTTAATCGTCCAAGCAGAACCAACCCAGCTCAGCAAAGTTCTCTGGAGCATGACTGTCAGTAATAAAAAGTGGGCATGACCCCTTTTAATAAGACGTCTTACTCTTGGAGCAAAGTAGCAAAGAAACTTTTACTTAGATAAAAACTAATCTCAGAATCGATTTGAGAGAGAATCGCGATGCATTTATAAAATCTCAGGATTGAGTGATGCATTGATTTTTTTGTGCCAATATTTGATTATATGAAAAAAGTACTTTCGTAAAGTAAACTAGTCTCAGGTTTTCGCTCAACCTCGATAAAATCAATGCAGCACAATTCTCTAGACTTTCTAGGTCAATAATATATCATTTTAAATGTTAAACTTTGGCATTTGGATAGCTATAACAGGGTCAAGCCTACAACAAGCCTTTCATTCCTAGGGCTGACCGATAAATCGATTTTGTCGATTAATTCGAGTTTGTAGTTTCATGCCGATTTTTGTGAATGAAAATCGGTTTTCTCTTTAAAATCCGCCGACGCTCCCTCTGGGCTCCTCCCTTAATGGCTCAGCCCTCCCCCGTGCGTTTGCCAGTCCCAGAGATACACAAACAACAAGGATAGCGTCTAACAACATGCAGTGTCATTGGTTCAGTTTTTCACAGAACAATTTGCAATACCCCGCTGCAAAGTGTTTGAAGTATGAAGGGAGCTGCGCGGGCAACGAATGCACCGCGAGCTCATACACGGGCCGATCTCGTGACAGACACGACACACAGCGCTGGAGATCCAGTGAGAGAGAGTTTAAATTCACCACAGAATTAATAACATCGCTACTGTGATCTAGTGAAGGCATTCGGCGCAGAATTCGGTTATGAACCACAGATATCGGATCAAACAGAGCTGACGTGGAGACAACATGAGCGAAGGTCAGGGGTTTCAGTCACAAATCACCAACATTCACCATGATTTACTGTAGTAAAACCACGTGGATTCAATTTTGTTGTCATTATTTATCTCAGGATTCGTACAACCTTTTGAGATTGAAATTCAAGCGCTTTCCAATGGCTTCGTACACTTATTTGTACACTTACTGCACTTATTTCCAGCACTTCAAAGCTCTAAATATCCAAAATATGCTATTTTTAATGTGATGGTTTGTAAAACTAAAAGTTTAAAGGGGTCTTGTGAAAGAAATAGTCTTTTAGTTCATTTTTTTAAATGTTTAATCCATTTTGTGGCAAACAAGCATTTTTTATTTAAAAAAAGATATGCAGTGCCCACCACTATAACCAGCAGAAGAGCACGTATTGATTTATTAGCCATTTCCGCTCCCTAATATATGGAGAAAAGTACGAAGTCACCAAGTCTCATGAAAAACCAAATTACACAGAAAGCAAGTAAAGAGCTAATTTTATAATAACTGAAGCTGTCGGTCAGTTCAGTATGAGAATATTCGAAGAACAATGGTAGGGCCCTATAAAATTAGTTTTAATTTTTCCCAAATTCCGTTTTTTCCGTTTAAATTTTTGCAAATTCCGTTTTTTCCGTTTTAATTTTTGCAAATTCCTTTTTTTCCGTAAAAATGTTTGGCAATTCAGTTTTTTTTACCCTTTACTGTTATTTTGGTGAAAAAAGAGTGTGCTTTTAATGTTAATATAATAGAACATAAAACAAAAAATAGGAATGACCTTAAATGTATTGAGGTAACAATCACATTTACTTTTTAGGACAAATATGACATAACACAATATTTGGCATAACACTGCACTTCAAGTACTTCAAATATTAATGGTTATTAGCTTTAAACTTTCCGGTAAAATAAATTATGGTAGTTTATATAAGTTAAAATGAAAGTGCTCCATTAGCTTTTTTTTAAAAGAACTAAAAAAAAAAATCATAAAAATCATCTTTTACATACAGTACTATTAAGTAAAACATTTAAATCTGAAAATTAACATGAAAAAATAACACATTTCACCATGAAATCATGTAGTGAATTGTTCTGTGTGTTTAACAATCGCATTATGATATCCAGAGCTGTGAAAAATAAAAATACACGAAAACACAACACTGCCTGAAGTTTTTTCCCCCAACTTCAAAGGCCCCTTTAAATTATTAAAACTAGATGCTTAATTTTAACTTTAAGGTTACTTATCATGTAAACTACCCATAGGCTACAGCATGTTAAATGCATGTTTGGAACAGAGGAGAAAACGGTCGCATTTGCAGCAGATATGCATTGCTGCCTAATGTGCCCATTATAAATCAAAGCACGAGATGACAGGGGTCGAGTAGAACACCGGAAAATCTGACAGAATGGACAATATTTGTCTGTCTGTGCAATACACGAGCCGCGGTTCAGCTGCGCGCGCGACCAATGCCGCCTGCGCACAACAAGCGCGCGGCTCCCGCTCTCCATACGCAAAGCTTCTGCGCTGCCTGCGCGTGCAGTGTGAAACCGCCGTTAGCGTCGAGTTTCTTAACTTTTCGCTGCCGAAAGCAGAGCCGTGGAGACCAACTTCGCCGTACTTTCATTGTTTTGAAGGGCGAGCTGAAATGACGGGAGGGGTTGTGTCGTGAAGATTTGCTTCCCCTGGTCTGCACTTTCCTCAGACATACGTTCTTAACCCACACGACACAGAATTTCATTACAAATATGTAAAATTCCGGGGAAATCTGAGTTAACACCAGATTCCGCGTTTATATGCAGATTCCGCGATTCCGTGATCGCGGAAATTATAGGGCCCTACCATGGTAATCTATATTTAGTAATATCATTAGCATATTATTAAATAGCATAACATTTAAATTTTCCCTATACTTTTTTCCCACATTACTGTTGTTAATAAAAGTTAATTTGATCTGCATATCAATTAATAAACCTTTGATATGTATACTGTATTTATTCAAAAGATATGGTGCCCATTTATACTGCGGAATAGTCGGGGTTATTCACATGCTGAAAGTTTTGCACCCCAGGTATGAATGAATAAATGAATGAATGAGGCATTTATATAGCGCTTCCAAATGTACAACTGTACACCCAAAGCGCTTCACACTCATGTCAGGGGTCTCTCCTCAACCACCACCAGTGTGCAGCATCCACTTGGATGATGCGACGGCAGCCACAGTACAACGGCGCCAGTGCGCTCACCACACACCAGCGAAAGGTGGAGAGGAGAGAGGGTGATAGAGCCAATTCAGTGGATGGGGATTATTAGGAGGCCATGATTGGTAAGGGCCAATCAAGGGAATCTGGCCAGGACACCGGGGTTACACCCCTACTCTTTTACGAGAAGTGCCATGGGATTTTTAATGACCACAGAGAGTCAGGACCTCGGTTTAACGTCTCATCCGAAGGACGGACGTTCGCTCTACCAAGAGGACGTAGGCGCTCTACCAAGGCGCAAATATTTTACCTAAACAAAATAAAGTTAAAACTTGTTTTGAACAATTTCATTGTCATGCAGATTGATTTTAAGTAGGAGGAAAAAAAGAAAAAGAGAAAAAAAAAAAAACGATTAAAATCGTAAATCGATTTTTTTTTGCCAAAAAAAAAAAAAAAAAAAAGGGGGATTTTTTTTTGGCCATATCGCCCAGCCCTAATCATTCCTAAACAAAAACTCAGAACTTTGCAACATTATGTAACATACAAGCCGCATATGACTATAAAGAAGGACAGGTTGCACTATCACGGTTATACAGCTTTAAAATATATACATTTTATGTTATATTTTTCTATTATATTTATTTTCCGTTAAAATTACCTGTATTGGCTTTAAATAAAAATGTTCATCTAAATGGTTACAGGCTTGCTAAATAAACCTAATGATACCTTTTTATGCATGTGCTTAAAGATCTTAAAAGCACTTGAACACCGTTAACTGCTGCTAGCAATTATATTATAAATGTTATATTTCTAGATTATATATTTATATTACAATATTAGAAAACAGTTAAGAAACACTTGGAGTACTGCATAACATTAGCGGCCCCATAAAGGGTAAAGAAAACCACTGAGAAATGACAGTATATAAACAATTACTCTAGACCAGAGAGAGCTTTGATTAGAGCTTCATTATTCGTCTGACCCGCCTCACTCATTTCTCTGCTCTTTTCATCTCTCTGGCATTTCTTTTCATCCATCCATTCCTTTCCTTTCCTGATCTCTCTCTCCCTCTCTTCATCCTGTTCTCCATCCATTCCCCTTTCACACACTCCGCATTTGCCTTGCGTTTCTTTCTGCTAAATGCCGTCTGGCATGTCAAATTATTGCCAGCAGTTTAGCAACATAGCAAACCTTCAGCTGAACACACACACAAGCACATTCAGACTGTGTGTATACTACGTCTACACTGTAACAAGCGTGACAAAAAAATTAAAACACTCCCATTGTAATCAGTGATATTGTCTGTCTACACTGCAAGCGTGAACATAAAACAACATGACACCATAATCAACAGAGCCCTCTGAACTCAAACTCAAAATGTCTGCTATACACTACACTCTTAGGGAAAATGGTTCAAAACTTGGCTTGTAATGATAAGAAACTTTAACATTTTTGTATTCCACAAAATGTTCTTCATAATGGAAAAGGTTATTCAGATTATTCAAATGTACTTCACACTTAGAATACAAATTCTTCTTTTAAGAACTGGTCAATGAAAAGTCCTTCATATGACTTTAGCTGGGTTATTTTTTTTTTTTACCCAGACGGCTTGGTTCTGCTTGTTGGGTCTTTTTGTTGGGTTATTTTGTGTGTAAAACCCACTGCTGGGTTCAATTTCACTGACAGTAGTAAAGATGCACCCCTCATAATCAACCGAGCCTGCTGGGTTATAGTAACCAACTGTTGGTTTGCCAAACTGGAATATTCGGTAACGGTCCTTTTGTCTTCTGTCCTCCTGAGGTGACTGTCCTGAATAACTTTAAAATTTGTATAAACTTGTGTATGAAATAATTCAAATAATAAAATCAGCTACCGCTGCTGTACTTACAGTGTGAGAACTCTAGGACAGAAATGCATGGAGGCCCCACCTTGCAACTAAGAGATCATAAAGGATCTTATGCTAATCTTGGTGCCAGATACCACTGCACACCCTTTAAGCCTAGTTCAGACTGCGACTCAATCGGGGCAAAAATGGGGCAGTCTGAACTAGGCTTTAGGGGTCTAATAGTAGAGTCATGGCTCGATGGGTCAGGGCTGTTTTGACAGTAAAAGCGGCACCAACACAATATTAGGATATTAGGTCATAATAATATGCCTGATTAGTGTATATAATTAAATTATTCATATAGCCTAAATTAAATATATAAATCGCATTTGCTGCAAGGAAATGGAAATAACCATTAAGGAGTTAAAATTAGCCCAACATTTAGTCAATATGAGCAGAATTTAGGGTAAAATGTGTAATCCAACTTGCAGGGTTGTCAAATGGGTTGCTTTTAAAGCCGCCATTTTTAGAGTTCTGTGCAATCACTTTTTGGAACATTTATCTTTAAAAGTGTAGCAGAAGAAAAAGAGCTAAAGTTCTAAATAGAACCCATTTTATAAGGTTCCATAAAGAGCAATGCTGTGAAAATGCTGTGTATAACCCAAGAACCTATTTAATAATCATTTATTTGTATGAATTTTATTTTTTTATATATATAATATTTATTAATACTGTGCTTTTTACCCCTAAAAGGTCTTTTTATGCCTACAAAATGTTTTGACCTTGTTAGGGTTTTCCTTTTGTAAAAAGAAGAAAAAAATATTGGAGGTAAACCACCTGTGTTGATACCCTGTGTGGTTTGATATGTGAGCACCAGAACCTCAATAAGGTGCTTTGATGGGATTTTTGACAGTTACAGATTAGCACATCATGATGGTATGGGTGTAATCCTAAATAGTGCACTGTAAAAAAAAAAATTTTTTTTGTTGGTTTAACTTAAAAAAGTAAGTAACCTGGTTGCCTTAATTTTGATTTTATTGAATTTGAGTTGATACAATGCAGGACATTTGTTTAATAAATAGAAACTCAAAATATTACTGTATCTGAACCACATAAAAAATTAATAAATCATGAAAATAGCACTATTTGGCATGTTTCACTGCGTCATCAGAAATAAAACACACACAATTACCCAATATGCTTACACTGTAAAAAATTATTTAGAAAAAAAAGTGACCTGGTTGCCTTATAATTTTGAGTTCATTGAAATTAAACTTGAGTTAATACAATGAATTTTTTTTTGAGATTCGACAACCTTTATTAAAATATTATTCAAAGATTCTGTAAGCATATTGGGTAATTGTGTGTGTTTTATTTCTGATGACGCAGTGAAACATGCCAAATAGTGCTATTTTCATGATTTATCTCATTTTTTATGTGGTTCAGATACAATAATATTTTTAGTTTCTATTTATTAAACAAATTTTCTTCATTGTATCAACTAAAAAATCTTATTTCAATAAACTCACAATTTTAAGGCAACCAGGTTACTTACTTTTTTAAGTTAAACCAACAAAAACCAACCAAAAATTTTTACAGTGTAGAAAATCTTTTAATAATATTTTAACAAAGGTTGTCGAATCTCAAAAAAATGTTCATTGTATAAACTCAATTTTAATTTCAATGAACTCAATTTTAAGACAACCAGGTACCTTTTTCTAAATAATTTTTTACATTGTACTGTTACTGCAAAGAACCACTTTTTTCTAGAGTGTAACATCAAATCTTATTGTCTCCATGCGTCCACTTGAGTCTCGTCCTGTCACGTGTGTGTGTGTATGTTTGACAGCTTTGACCACAGGAGATTCCAACTTTTTAGTCAACCTCTGTGGCCACACACACATAAACAAACACACACACAATCTGTGGGAAATGCCCTTCGTTTGAGGACAGTACAGGCACACACACGTCCAAAGGTACCATCTGACACACACCCACATTCATTCACCTATTCAGAGTCACTGTCCTGGATGCTTGCATGACTGTAATCGTATAAAGCATCATGTAAATGCCTGTAATGCTGTTTTAAAGTTATAATTAAAGGTAATTAAACCGATATGCGCAGTCACGTTTACACGCAATATTAAAGGGTTTTAGTGTATGACTGTAGATGGATTATGTATTGAATGAACCAAGAGCTTCACTGACATCATGGGCATATTTAAAGAGATAGTTCACCCAAAAGATTTATGTTTTGTCAATTTACTCAATCATCATGTTGTTCCAAACCTGTGTAACCTTCTTTATTCTGTGAAACAGTGTAATTATCATTAACTAAAACTAAACCCATTAAAATGTCATTAATTATAATTAAAAGATTTTTATAAAATATAAACATTCACTGAAATGAAAGTAAACTTATTTGATTGCAACTAGTTCTCATCTTTAGTATGTTTAAGTACTGGAATAACTAAAAAACTAATTATTAAAGAAAAACTACAAAAACAAAACTAAATTACAAAAATTAACTACATTTAAAATTACCTGGCTGATGTAAAAATGTGAAAATGGTCCAACAAAGTTTACCCAAAAATGTTTTTGGACCCCATTG
This sequence comes from Pseudorasbora parva, assembly GCF_024679245.1. NCBI lineage: Eukaryota > Metazoa > Chordata > Actinopteri > Cypriniformes > Gobionidae > Pseudorasbora > Pseudorasbora parva. The sequence continues at coordinate 6,045,730 of NC_090189.1, forward strand.
ACTTTCATTATATAGACATAAACAGTTCTTCAAAATGTCTTTAAACATCATATAGGTTTGGAAAAACAGGAAGGTGAGTAAAAAAATGACCAAATCTAAATTTTGCGGAGAACTGTCCCTTTAAGTAACCTTAGTGGTTGTTTTGCTATATCTGTGAGGGCCACATTACATATAATAAAGCCAATTTCTGAACAATAGTAATAAATGTAATACAAATTTGTAACCAGTTCTCTTAATTAAAATAAATAAAATGGCAAAAAGTGTCAGAAAGCGGTGCAGAAATATGCGCTACACCAGTACACAAAACATGCAAATGATTCATCAACACATTGCTTTTACGAATGCGCCCAACAGTCCAGTTATCTTAGTCAGAAACTACATTTCCCAGCATGCCTCCCGTCCCCCATCAGCACTCAGACCTGTATAAAAGCACACGCCTCCCGATGTAATTGATCGTTCGCAAAGACCCGGGGCGGGTCCTTTTACTGTTGCTACGTCCTAGAAACCATGGTGCGCTCACACCACACGTTCATGTTCTCACGCAGTGAAAAACTTCGCAGAGCAAAGAGGACACTGACAATGCGCTGACCGACAGGACAGGTTTCTTTTAATATGAAAGTCTCAACTTTAGAAATGTAAACAATAAATACCTATTTGTGGCTCTTTAATGTGTGGGGACAGATCGCCGTCTCGTGAACCAATCATCTCTTACTTCTAGTTCATTTATAGTTTTAAATAAACATGAATGAACTTGAAGGAATGTTGTTTCACCGTTTTTCAAGTTCCAAGTCCACCGACGTTAATCTATGGACAAAATGGCAGATGGCGGATTATGATTGGTCAGATTGCCTGTCAATCAAACTCCCAGTGAAGGGTGAATACGTAATTTTATTTCTAACAATCTCAGTATTTGTGGTGGTAGAGTTTTATTAAAACACATTTTACTTGCTCAGTAAAATTCTCTGCAGTCTTATTTTAGTGTTATTCATAACTGTATATAACGGATATAGTATTTATTTGCTCGTTTAACGTGTTTTAACATGTTAGCATGATTTAACACATTATCATGTTTTCTAACATGATTTAACATGTTGCTAAAATACATTATATTGACAAAAGTATTGGGGCACCCCTCCAAATCATTTAATTCAGTTGTTCCAATCACTTCCATGGTCACAAGTGTATCAAATCAAGCACTAGTCATGCAGACGATTCTACAAAAGTGTGAAAGAAATAATAGGTCGCTCTCAGGGGTTCAGTGAACTCAAGCGTGGTACCGTGATAGAACACCAATGCATTAAGTCCATTCGTGAAATTTCCTCAATACAAAATGTTCCACCCTCAACTGTTAGTGGGATTATAACCAGAGGTGTCAAAAGTACTCGCATTCATTACTCAAGTGGAAGTATAGATACTAGGGTTTAAAAATACTTCTGTAGAAGTAGAAGTATCAACTCAAGCTTTTTACTTAAGTAAAAGTACTTGTTTCAAAACTACTTAAAGTATAAAAGTAAAAGTAATGTAAGGAAAAAAATGCCATTAAAGACAAAAGCTTAGGCCACACCACAGGGGCATATAGAGCACTACCACACCTCCTCAAGAAACATTTTTCTAAAGGCCATAATGACTATAATGTGATATTAAAATGTTAATGTTGAAAAATTTGGGAGGCACTGGCTACCTGTTTCAGCCACATATATACCCATTGAAAATGAATGCATTTTAGTACAATGGACATATACCATATGTGTACTGCTGAGCATTAACATGTGTTTCCTGAAGCGGAGGATATGATGACTAGTTGCCTATAAGTAATGTTATCAATAACCTTTATCAGAATGTAAATGTAGGCTACATGTGTGATCAGTGTTGCCAGATTGAGTCGACGCTTTAGAGCCCTATGGGCCCTGACTTTTACACCCCTAACCTCATACCCACTGTCGGCCGCCGACTGCTTGGTTGTCACTTTAAAAAAATTAACAAACAAACAAATTATCCAAACATTTTTCTAAATTAACTTTAATAAAGAAACTAAACGAAATATAACTACTTGGACATTACAAACAAAGCTGAACTATTTTAATGACTGCAGGAGTGTGTCATAGGATTGTGCAGGGCTCAAAGCTCAACAAAACCAGCCCACTTTCCTCCTCTGTGAATATATAGTAAAATGCAATTTATTCCTGTGATCAAAGCTGAATTTATCATCATTACTCCAGTCTTCAGTGTCCTATGATCCTTCACTAATCATTCTCATATGAGGATCTGATTATCAACACACATTTATGATTATTAGCCTATCAGTTGTGCTGCTCATGGTGATGCTTAAATTTTGTGGAAACCATCAAAACATTTGTGGTAAAATTAAAAAAAAGAGAGAAATTAATACTTTTATTGATCAGACATGCATTTAATTGATCACAAGTGATATTGTTAATATTACAAAAGATAATAATTTATTTAATAAATGCAAATAAATGCTGTCCATTGAACTTTCTATTCAAAGAAACCAGTGTTTTCAACACTGATAATAATCATACATGTTTGTTGATTATAAAATCATCATATGAGTGATTAGTGAAGGATCATGTGACACTGAAGACTGGAGTAATGATAATTCAGCTTTGATCACAGGAATAAATTACTATATATTCACATAGGAAAAAAGCTGTTTTAATTTATAATAATATTTCACAATATTACTGTTTTAACTATTTTTGATTAAATAAATGCAGCCTTGGTGAGCAGAAGATACTAAACATTAAAAAACTCCATTATTCATATGATAGGCTATTTTATTGTCAATAAATAGGCTACATTGAGATGGCTTGAAAAACACACATAAAGCATATATTGTCACACTCGTCTGATTGTCTTCGTCACGTTTCATCACTCATAATGATTGTTTTCCTTCAGCTGCAGCGTGACGGGGTATTACCTCTACGAATCCACTTTTGGAATTTGGACTTTGTGAGAGCGCCCTCCTCATATTTAGATGCGAATAAAATGACAGCAGGTCATGCATAGATTATTTTTTGTCTCTGATTTTAAATCTTAATGTATTCACATTGGTTTCTATGTAAATACACTTGCCCCTGACCTCAAAAAGCGCTCTATCAACCGAGATTAGAGAAGGCTGTCTTTAGCGTCCCTGTTAATTTGGCCGTCGCCGCGCAGGGTAACGCTGGTTCGAATCCCGCTCGGAGCGGGTCGACTTGAATCGGTGAGACCCAATAAAAGTGCGGGGGACGAAAATACATTTTATTAAAAGTGAGGGGGACACGTTCCCCCCGTAATCTACGCCCATGCCACTGCCAAAATGCGTAATTCATTGATACTGTACAATAATCCGCCGACAAAAAAATAACAACAATGGGCTTTTGCTCTGACAAAACTACAGTAGCCTACCCTTGAGAAGTTCATAGAACATGCACTTAGCCCAGTCAAAACTGATTCATCATTGATTCAAACCTCTTTCAGCAGCTGTTGGGGTTGCTAGTTGCAGATGTCCTGAGTGTGTATATTATGATGGACAGGAATCATGATTATATTTATAAAGAGTCTTCGAGTCACAGGTGTAATCCACGTTTTCTGTAGAAACGGCTTTTATATATATACTGTATGTATGCCACTTTAGCATAGCGATCACTTGAATAAATCTACGACGAGTTATCGCGCTAAAAACCTGGCTGTCATGAATGACCGCGTCTGCCTGCTGATCGCTGATTGGCTGAAAGTGCGTGCTCGTCCGCTGGAACCCGCCCAATCTGGCAACACTGTGTGTGATTTGTGCTTTGAGTCATGTGCAGGCTCGATGGATCGCATAGTAACCAATAGGGTGTTGGAATGGTATATGTTTACACTTCTCATCCAACCACAATCAAATTCACACTATCCGGATGACGCGATTTATCTGCATAGTTTTTTTTAAACAAGATGAAATAAAAGAGGAGTAACGAGGCTATTTTTAAAAAGTAAGGAGTAGAAAGTACAGATAATTGCGTGAAAATGTAAGGAGTAGAAGTAAAAAGTCGGCAGATAATTACTCCAGTAAAGTATAGATACCCAAAATTTCTACTTAAGTAAGGTAACGAAGTATTTGTACTTCGTTACTTGACACCTCTGATTATAACAAAGTGGAAGCAATTCGGAACAACAGCAACTCAGCCACAAAGTTATAGGTCACATAATCGTAAAGTGGGGTCAGCACATGCAGAGGTGCACAGTGAGCAAAAGTCGCCAACTTTCTGCAACTTTCTGAAGTCGCCAACTACTTGCTTTCTACCTCCAAACTTTGTGTGGCCTTCATATGAGCTCAATAACAATGTGTAGAGCACTTCATGGAATGGGTTTCCATTAATGCTGGGTGCATGACCAAACATTTATATCACAGTATTTTTCTAAATTATATCGGTTTCACTGTTTATGACATCATTTTTTTCCCTATGCATGACCAGGTGTTGACCACACTAACCATACACTGCAGTAGATTGACTAGAATGCCCTATTTTACTGTCATTAGTGAATGTTGTAGAGGCTGGAGACAGCAGCGTTTCTGTTGCGTGTCAGCCGTGGGGCGGCTGCGTGGTGTTTTTATGCCTTTGTACACCAGAAGCGTTACTGACGTGGCTAATCTCATCACGGCTCTCCGCGCTGAAACCGCTCTCATATAATCTCATGTGCACGCCGTGCGAAATTCGAATTCTCCATTGTAATCAAGGGCTGGATCCGAAATTGCCCATTATTTGAGGGGACAGCCATTTGTAGTGGTGTCCGAAACCATAGTGGACGTTACTGAGTGCACTCATTCAATCTCACATTGCACCGCAATAACAAGAGTACAGCTGATGTACACACAATGGCTGTCCGACTTCACACACTCATTTTTCATTCACTGCTTCAAGTGAACAATATAAGTGGATAACGTAGGGGACAGTTAATGCTTCAGTGGGTGATTTCAGATTCAGCCTTGCGATGCGGTCTCAGCTGTGCCATCTAGAGGTCGACCGATTCATCGGATTTGCCGATTAATCGGCACCGATAGCTGATTGGTGGAACAATCGGTTATAGGGAAAAATCAATACCAATAGTTTTTCCGGTTTGCGTCCGTTGAGGGAGCGGCTGAGAAGGCTGCTGTCATTACACAGTAGCCTACGAGACCTCTGAGAAGGGTCTGCTGGCATTATATAGCGCGAGAGCAAATGAAAAACTATCACTGATTGTTTACATTAACACGTGAGGAGAGGACACGTGAGGCTGCGCGCTTCACAGCACACGCTGCACAGAGCGCACTGACTAATCTGATGCGTTTAAAACACCAACAGAGAAACGGTATGAATACAGAACACTTCAGTACATGTTGCCAAATCACTATAAAGTAATTGATTTGTTGACTAGATGCTTTAGCAGGGGAAGAACAGCAGTATATGTACTTTGTCGTCGAGGCTGACAGGACGCTAATGTTAGCAGCAACAGTTACCTCAGGAATTAAAACGATGTAACTGAGAAACTTTTTTTGATGTGAGAAACTGTATCATGCATCCAACAGAAATAAAAACGCATTAGACGTCAATACATATGTTGTTATTTTGAAAAGAACACCGTTGTGTTCTAAAAAAGCGAACTGTTTGGATTTATATGAAATGATAACACTTATTATTACACGGCTCTGTGAAATACTTGATTCTGATTGGTCAATCGCGCATTCCAGCGGTACGTTATTTCCAGATAACACCCGCTCCTACGGGTACTACGAATTATCTTGACCGGTACTACTTCTATGCTTAACGCTGGCGCCATCTTGTGGCTTAAGCAGCCGTGGGTTACAATGGAAGACTTCAAGGCAGGTTTCCTTTATAACGTTTTTAATATAGATCTTTTTCTTACACAAACGCATCGATTCGAATCAGAAGGCTCTATTAACCCATCGGAGTCGTGTGGAGCACGTTATTTGATGGACAGCTGCATTTTTTATGGACTTCAAACACCACTACAACAACTGCTTGGATTAACGTTAGCCTGGACTTTTTAAACATAACTCAGATTGTATTTGTCTGAAAGAAGAATGTCATATACACCTACGATAACTTGAGGGTGAGTAAATCATAGGCTTGGTTTCATTTTTGGGTGAACTAACCCTTTCAGCATTCATTTTAACATTTAGCAAGGGCATATGGCAAATCTTCAGCAATAGATAAAGGCTTAAAGCAGTTTGGAACTGTTTTCCTTCGCGGAAGAGCTAATAAAATATTTAATCTCGAGACAATATTTTGTGTCTAATAATTATTTGAGACTAGTAACCGTGTAATAAGCGGGATAATGTACACCCAGCCGGTTGTTATCGCAGAATAGACCCCTTCAGAGTGATGCAAGACCCCTCCACTTCGCGTCGGGGTCCTGATCACTCTGTCTGGGTTTATTCTGCGATAACAACCGGCTGGGTGTACATTATCCCTTACATATAATACAATAATATTCTATTTGTAACATTAAGTAAGGTTAATAAATGCTGTAGAAGTGTTATTCATTGTTAGTTTTATCTGTTAACCTTTTTTTATGCACTATGAACTAACATGAATGATTAAGGTAGAATTGTATTGATCGAATATTAATACATGCTGTAAAATGTGCATTACATAATGCATTTAGTTCATGTAAGCTAGCTAAATAAATACATTGTTAACAAATGGGATTTGCAGTCTGCTACCTGACATTTACATACATGTTTCTAGGTTATAGCTAAAGAAACATTTATTTGTAATATTTTAATGTTTTATTTTCTGTAGAATTTTTTTTCTGTTAGAACTCATTTTAATATTTTCATATTTACATATAAAATTTAACAAATTTTCATGGTTCAGTACATTTTTAAATTTCTTGTAATAAAGTTAAGCACTGCTTTTTTACCTGTTATTTTATGTATTATTATTATTATATTCTAATCTAGTATCTTTTAAAAAAAACGATCGGTTGATTCATCGGTTATCGGCAAGCGAGGTCCAACCTAGCTATCGGTAAAATCCACTATCGGTCGACCTCTAGTGTCAACTAAACATTGCAAAGGAACCCCTCTATAAAGTGTTGCACTGCACCACGTTGCAAACGTTGTTTAGTGACATATACCGGTATTGCGGTATCATCTAAATTAATTTCGGTATTCAGTATGAACCTGTATACCCCCCAGCAAAAACATTTCTAGCGTGATTTAGCATGTTGTTAACATATGTCTAACATAGTGCTCATTTGAACTTTGTCAATGTAAGTCGATCTTGTTTCAGTCATCATTTGATAAATTTAAATAGCGTTTCAGTGTTATTTTAAATAATGAGAAGTGTGTGTTTGATTATAAACGGAGGGAAACCGTAATAATTCCTAGGAATTAGTTAATGAGGGCTCAGACAGTCTGTCTGACCATTTTTGTACCACATTCGTTTTACACGATGCTTGATTAGCTGACGTAGCGTCTGTCATGCATCTTAATGTTACACACTCAGTGGACGTTAAACCACTCGAGCCTCCCTAGCGTCGACCAATCAGATGTTAAATGTTGTTAGTCTCCAGCTAATCTTCCCTGTCCTCAAACACACAAAAAACTAACGACATCAGCTCAGACAGTGTGTGTGTGTATGTGTATGTGTGTTCGTTCATGAGTTCTCAGACTAATTATCTCTAATTGACCTGGGGAAAATGTCAAGCCTGTATTAACGCTGCATGGTAGCAACAAACGATCAAAGACATGTGGGGGAAACTACAGGCTTCAGTATGTTTGACACACACACACCCTTGGTCTTATTGTTCAGAGGTGCAGACGTGAGTTTCAGGAGATCCAGTCAGGTTTAAACACATGCTCTTCTGAATAGAGCACAATAACGTTGAGCCTGTCAGAGCATGAGATGATCCAGAGATCCTCTGCTATCAAGAGCAAATCATCTGAACGTTTGGGTCGTTTCTGTCAGACAAAAATCGCAGCAAAAGTGAAAATTTTCATTCATTGAGTGATACATTTACCTTTGAACTGACTGCAGCAGACACACACACACCCCCACATCAATCTTTCCTTTAGCTCGAGTGACAGACCTTTATTGTTGTGCAATAGGAAACCCCCACAACATGTAGATTCATTAGCAGCCCCCAACAATCCCAACAGAGCCGCAGATGGTCGACCATCACACACACTGCATCAGATAACCACAGCTCATCTCTGCAGATTAATATTCATCAAGAGCAACAGAACACGGTAATGTGATCAAGAGTCCAAACAGACGTACAGCAGGGGCTACTTCACGTTCAACACACTAAAGCTAGCTGCTTTCTGCAGGTTTTACGCATTCCCTGCACACACACACACACACGTCTGAGACTGTGGTGGTGCGTCTGAGATGTGTCTAGGATCTCTGACACCGCCGAAGCTGCTGTTTTTATTGTTTTAATCAGTCAGCTGCAATCAAACAGCCCACAAAAACCTACAGAGCTGCATGCAATATTCATGATGAATGCTGCAGTTCTGCCGTATAATATTGCATTTCAGTTATTGTCAGGCAGGCCGAGGACCAGATGATCATATCACAACATTTCAGTGATGTATGATTTTAATACATCTAGAGACTGTGATGCGTGTGCCTGTGTGCGTGCCTGTGTTCCTCAAAGAACCTTTCAGTGAATGGATGCATTTTTTCTGAAGAACATTTAAAAAAACATCTTCAATTGCGGCACTGTAATCGCATCTCTGAGCAACACACGGTTTTTCCTTACTGAATCAGCTTTTTGAACAAATCAGATGAATCAATGATTCAGTGACTCATTATATATATATATATATATATATATATATATATATATATATATATATATATATATATATATATATATATATATAATGAATTTATGTCACTGCTGTGAGCTGACCACCACACAGAATATAAAGAATATCAAAAACTTTAAGAGTCAGCTGATCACTAGCACAATAACACACTCAGCAAAATGTTGTCTAATTATAGTTATCAAGCAAATCCCAGAAAATATCAAGCTATAATTTTTTGTCAATATCACACACCCCTAGATGCAGCAGATATTCTCTGGCTCTGTCCATCTTAAAACAGTTCCCACACGAGCGATTTATAGATAATTATCATGGCAGAATATGCTTATCAACGACTTGATAGTTAACTAACCAATCAGAAACCTCCTGTCTCATTCTACATGTTGTCACTTCTTGAGTCTCTCCATCATTGGCCAACTCCGGTTTGCACAAAAAAGGCTGAACAGGTTCTGATATTTTCAGTGTGTGTCTGCATGAGGTAATCGGAGCTGCTAACAAAAGCTCTTGAAGCCAGCTCATTTGCATTTAAAGGGACACACACAAAAACGGTGCATTTTTGGTCACCCTCAAAAAGTGATTTTAACAAGCTATAAAAAGATCTGTAGGGTGTTTTGAGTTAAAACTCCACATACACACTCTGCGGACATCAGAGACTTATTTTGTAAAAATCTTTTGTAAAGTCTTGTAAAAAGGGGCATTATAGGACCCCTTCAAGACAGGTCTGATTTCCGTTATGTGCTAAACTGAACCAGGTTTAGATTTCATTAGGTATGTCACAACTACTGGTACTTCGGTACCAAGTCGGTACTGAAATTAAAAAAATGTGACGGGCACGCACACGTCTTTTTAGTCTCCAACTGCCGTGTGTCACTACGTGTCATATGACATTTACATTTACATTTATGCATTTGGCAGACGCTTTTATCCAAAGCCACTTACATTGCATTCAATGTACACATTTTTACATCATTGTCAGTTCTTGCTTTCCCTGGGAATCGAACCCATGACCTTGGCGTTGCTAACGCCACACTCTCCTGGTTGAGCTACAGGAGACACTAGTATGATGTACAATACTCATATGAACAGACACTAGAGGTCTTCACGGCAACCCGTCAAAATAAAAGTTTGGTGTAAAGTGAAGAAATTGACAGAATACATTAGGCTACTGTTGTACAGTAGATTTAGCATCTCTATGTAATAATAATAATTAGGGGTGCCCCCGAATAGTCGAAGATTTGATGCATCGATATGCGGAGCCTGATTCGACCACCGATCTCACGGTCGAATCTTCGCGGGTGTTATGAAACGAGGATCATACCATTTTGGCAATATGGGGGTGCTCAATATTTTAAAGACGTGTCGCGGCGCTGAGCATCGGTGTGCGACCCCTTTAAGGGCGCTGAGCTTCGCACCGCGCCTTTAAAATTAGAACACGTTCAATGAGTGTACACACACCGGCGGCATCATTTAGCGCCTGTCCACGGCCACTCAGGAAGTTGTTTAAAATCCTGCTGCACCACAGAGCGCTTTCGTGCAGCTCATCTGTTAGTCAATTCAAAATTGAGCTCGCATGTATATAATGTGCGCGTCAGGTGGCGGTGTGAGTGAGATCCTGAGGCGCGCGGGGCTGAGCTTTGCGTACGTCTTCACCCGCTTTAGGCACAATCGGCTTCAGAACGTGCATGTAAACGCACTCAAAGTGTTCTTTTCCTCTCTAGGCAGGTATATTTTTAGGTTTATTTATCAAAATGTTCTTTTATATATTTGTGTGATGTTCTGTATTTCGATCGCGGCTTTAAAATGTTATGAGAAAACGGTTTATTAATGTTTATCCACCACATTACCTTTTAGGCTTTTTAAACCTAAATAAGAAAGCCATTGTCAGTTCGTCTGTCAGTTGGCAGTTTTGGTCGCTTTATTAGGGCCCAAGCCCTGAAAGGGCGCAGAGCCCTATTGTTCTTCTAAGGATTATTTGTTATTATTATTATTTATTAGGGCCCAAGCCCTGAAAGGGCGAAGAGCCCTATTGTTCTTCTAAGGATTATTATTAGGGCCCAAGCCCTGAAAGGGCGAAGAGCCCTATTGTTCTTCTAAGGATTATTAGGGCCCAAGCCCTGAAAGGGCGCAGAGCCCTATTGTTCTTCTAAGGATTATTAGGGCCCAAGCCCTGAAAGGGCGCAGAGCCCTATTGTTCTTCTAAGGATTATTAGGGCCCAAGCCCTGAAAGGGCGAAGAGCCCTATTGTTCTTCTAAGGATTATTTGTTATTATTATTATTTATTATTATTTTTTTACGCGACTATTTGGGCATTTTTGGGGCCCTTCCCGTGCTCGAAAACTCTTGAAACTTTGCACACGCATCAGAATGTGCGGCCATCAGGGCCGGGCTGAGGCTGGGACCCGGGCGTGGCAGGGGGGCTCGACAGCGCCCCCTAAAGTGGGCTCTGAAAACGGGGTCTATAAATCAAACCGACTTGCACGTACATATATGAAACTCGGTACACATATAGAGCTCATCGGGCCGAACAACTTTCGTGCTCTAAGTTATGCGTCAGCCCAACAGGAAGTGAGCTATTAGGGGTTGTTGAACGCATGTTGTGGAACGCATGCTGTGGAATTTGCGATACTCCTCCTAGACGATTCACCCGATCAGCACCAAACTCGGTCAGCATGAAGTCAAGACACTGAGGATGCTAAATTGCAAGCGAATTTTTGATATCTCAAACGGTTTGGCCGTGGCGAAGAGACAAATTTATGGCGAGAAAAGGCAAACAGGAAGTGTATTATAACTTCTGCATACATTAATTCATTTTGATGAAACTTCAGCTGTGTGTTCGTTGTAAGAGGACGATCACATGGATATGACTTTTGTGAGTCAAAGTTATAGCGCCACCAACTGGCAGCAGGAAGTGTGTCACTTTCAAAACTGCTTTAAATCCCCATCTTATTTTCACCCGATTTACTTCA